>NW_009928794.1:0-531 GCF_000696875.1 Nestor notabilis
CCCCTCGCGTCAGCCGGAGTACCACGGGGCCGGTTTGGGGCACTGACCCTGTCCTGGTCCAGGAGGACACGAGCAGAGGAGGTTCCGTATTATACTCAGAGTGAGATTAAGATACAAGCGAGCTCAAATGCCGCTAATCAAACAGATCTATTGCTTTCTTAACTAAACAAACTAGTCATTTACTGCGGTGAGAAAATAGCAATAGGAAAGGGAGAGAAAATAGAAAAGAAGGAAATCTAGCAACCAGTTGGGATAGAGTTGCAGCAAGAGATAGTCACCACCATGGATCCACCGGCATCCCGTTGGTCTGCAGTCTCCGCCATTCTGTGTACTTCGGTGGTGGGGGGTCCAAATCGCCGTTCGACCACATCAGTCACATCACCCGCAGCTCCCCAGACACACGTCACATAAACACCAGTGAACCTCAAGAACCTCTGTGCAGCACCAGCTCCGCGGCCCCGCGTGTCCCCGGTCCAGCAGCTCCTCGGCACAGTGAATGGGGTCCTGCAGCAGAGTCCTGGAGCGACGCGT
>NW_009928794.1:547-15636 GCF_000696875.1 Nestor notabilis
CCCACGGCGCCTCCTTGAGGATGGTGGGCACGGAGTGACGCTTCCTATGGCCGAACACAGCAGCGAGGAGCCGGCACGGCCCAGGCTGCTCCCGCAACCCCGGCAGCAGTCCCGGCACAAGCCCAGCTCTGGGGGGATCACCCGGACCAGGTCAGACACGAGGTGACCCATGGCTCAGGGCAGCGCTCTAAGGCAGCCAACTGAACAACTCGCCTTGAGGATGGTGGGCACGGAGTGACGCTTCCTATGGCCGAACACAGCAGCGAGGAGCCGGCACGGCCCAGGCTGCTCCCGCAACCCCGGCAGCAGTCCCGGCACAAGCCCAGCTCTGGGGGGATCACCCGGACCAGGTCAGACACGAGGTGACCCATGGCTCAGGGCAGCGCTCTAAGGCAGCCAACTGAACAACTCGCTAGAGTGCAAACATCCAGACCCTGATGATAAGCCTGAAGTACCAGGCCAGAAAGCTGGTGCTGAGCATCACCTACACATGGTGCCCTCTGAAACAGTGATACCAACATGGATATCCTCACTTACTTACCCACTTAAAACTCCATCTGTGTAAAGCCTCACTGGGTATCACTCTCCATTGACAGAGAAACCAGTTCCCTAAGTATGAATGTCCAGACCCTGATGCTAAGCCTAAGGTGCCAGGACAGAAAGCTGGTGCTGGGCATCGCTACACATGGTGCCCTCCTGAACAGTGCCACCAACATGGCAATCCACCCTTGCTTAGCCACATAAAAGTCCACCTGTGTACTGCCTGCATAGAGTGCCATACATAATTTGAACAAACCCAGTCTTTTCCAACAGCAAAACGTTTCATGCGAAACTGTCTTCACTGCCATTCTACCCATGGGTAGGCTTTATGTCAGAAGAATGACACTGAAATAGCATGGTGCTGATATGAATTATACCAATGAATTTATTACCACCGAAATATAGGGGGATTGAGAGAAGTATCTAATCTCCAGTATCTTTCCTTTCAAGCTGGCACAGCAAGACTGTCTTCCATTAGAAAAGAAGGATTTGCCAGGACAAGCCTTTCCCGGTATCAGCCAAGGAAAATATTGCAGGATATCAGATGCTGAGGAGTCCCTGGAGACAGAGAGGTTGTAGCACATGGTGTTCTTCCCTGCATCCTCTCCAGTCCTTGTGGGTGGTTTGGTAGGGAGGAGGATGGGGAAGAGAAGGGAAAGGAAGAGAAAAGAGGGGAAGAGAAAAGAGAAGAAAGGAGTGGGAGAGAAGAGGAGAGGAGAGAAGAGGAGAGAAAAAGGGAAGGGAAGGGAGGAGAGGAGAGGAGAAAGATGTTATGGAAAATAACTACCTCCCACCCTAAGCTATTAAACTTGAATAACTCAGATATGACTTCAGGTTTCCTAGAAGGCTGGCTGATATAGAAAGTTTCTGTCATGCCTATATTTTAGTAGCCAGAACAAAAGTGTCTAGAACATATTTGCTATTTCATTTAGACAACAAGAGATGCAAAATAAATACAAAATGGGTTATTGGTGGCAGACTGAAAGAAATCCTTGCTCCTGAGCTTAGATTCCAGATACCAAATATCATCAGTCTGGCTGCTGGCTAATCCCTTAAATACACTTCTGTAGACTAGAAACTGCAAATGACATAGCAGAAATAGGAAGATAAATTGAGGATATACTTAATGGATTATATAGAAGAGAGCAAGAAATGCCCTATGATTATTCCAGGCTGTTGAGCTGGTTTCCTAGCTGATTTTACAGACTTAGCTCTGGAGCAATAAGTACAGGCAACTATTGGTATATATACTTTTTTTAATAGCCAACTCAGTGTGGCCCCCAGCACATGCTCCAGGCTTGCCTTTCTGCTTCTGTCAGCTCATCAGCACAGTACAGCATGGGCAAGGCAAGGGACTTCTGTAATGCTGCCTCTAAGGAGCCTCAGAAACCTTTTTTAGGGAAGCATCTACACAAAAGCGATTTGTCTTCATTCATTATTGTACCTGGCAACACCAGAGTTGCCTGTAGAAATAACACGTGAGTTCATGTTTGCCTTGATGGCTTCAGCACATGGAAATACCCAACAGTTTTTGTCTGTTTGGGTTCTTTGTTTGTGTTTAAAGACATTTAAGTTGGTACAACTTAATGTGGATTTCAAATGCTCTGTTATGGTCTGGGGTTTTGCAGGGGCAGAAGAACTTACATTTTTGTGTAGTTTAGCCACTAAAGTCTGACCTATGAAAAAAGGCCTTGCAAACCCCACTGCTTTTTTGTGCTCCCTTGGTGGACTTAAGATTGCACCCTTCATCTTGCAGAACAGCTACAAAAAATGATCGCATTAAGCATCAAGAAAAGGGAAGAGAGAGAAGGCATGAAGTGGTACCAAAGCAAACCAAAGATTACTTCTGCCATTTCCATAATGGCCTCGAAATGGCTATTAAATAATGAAATTATCAAAATGCCAGTTAAAAATTAGTAGGCAGCCCTGGTTTAAAAACTATTTGCACACAGGCTGCCAGAAGAGCTCTTGGTGCCTGAGGCTCAGAGGAGTTAAGTGAGTGCTGTCTACAGTAAGGGAAAAAAAAAGGAGGAACTGGCTCTGGAGGAAAATGCAAACTCATACCCACTTCAGAGAGAACACCTGAGCTCCCTCTTGTTATTGACTGTCTCATCAGGACTACCCTGTTTTGAGCAATCAAACAATAAAGGCAAAGAAAAAGAAAATAAAAAGCAGCATGAGAATCAGGAAAGGAAGGCGTTGTAATGATTCACTTGACAAGAAGGGCATCCTCCCAGGGTTAGGGTTCCAGCTCTCAAACCTGGCCCTCAATGGCCACGTTATGGCTTATAGCCATTTCTTGGTTAACAGCTTTACCTCCACAGGTGTGATGAAAAACCTCATCTGGCAACTCCCTTCCATGTGGATCAGTAAGGATTATACTCACAATCACGGAAAAAGCCTCCCCGCCCTCCCTTATATTCTGTATTTAAATGTGTTATATTACTATATATTAACATATTCCTCTTAAAGTCCTCATATATTCAAAACAATAAGAGATAATGCACAGATCTGTTTTGCCTGGTGTTTGACCACCCCTATTCTGGCAACCCAGTACAGCCAGTGCCTGCTAGACACAGACCTTCATCTCCCACCCTGTCTCACCAGCTGCATATTGTAACATTAACTGCACAAATCAGTAGCTTCCTTTCATTGATCCAGAGCTAAATAATATTAATATCCATAACATACTCCAGTCTACAATATTAGTGGACAGTCAACATCCAGCCTAGAGGCCCAAGACTGGAATCTCAGGAGAGCAAGTTTGGATGCTTTATTTTAGGCACTAGATGTCAGTGTTTTACTTACTCTTACACAATTTGCCAGCCACGGTGAATGAAGTTACCAGTAAACAAGTAAAAATGTAAAGCATCTTCAGAACCAAGGCCCCATCAAAACAGCAGCAAACCTCCCTTCCTCTCAGCTGGTCTAAAGGTTTCCAAGAGAAAGTTGTACTTCCCCCACTCCTCGATTTGTTTATGCATGGAAATAATAGTTTAAAGAAGAGGAGCCAGTCACACAGGTGCATGACATCAAAGGTACCTGCCAATATCTAGAGTAGAAAAATACACCTATGTTTGCTAAGAGCTGCTTAAGAGACCTAGCCAGGAATTTTTAATAGAAGAAAGGAAACATACACGTTTCTTCAAACCCTTTTTTCTACATTGCACAACATTCATCAAGGTTCTGACCTGGAAAAAGAAACTGGAGAGTTCTTTAGCTCTACAGAAAAGTTTCAGAATTTTGTTGGAAGCAGTTTTACTAAGAACTTAAACTGGTTTTAAGTCCAGGTAATAAAATGGGTTCAAATACATTGACAACATTAACTGAAGCTGGTACCTTCAACATGTGGCTCATGTAACTAGGACAGCCACCTTTCATTTAGATTTGAATTAGACAATCGAAGAATTCTCAAATCAAGTTATTAAAACCATTTTACCCAAGTATATTGTATCCCATCGTCAGCTCGGTATCAGGTTAGCAATATGTTACATGGTTTAAAATACATTCCTACCACTTCTCCTCATGCATACAGCCTGTTTATGCAAAACTTCTTTTAAAAGAACTTGGATTTTAAAAATCCGGGGGAAAACAGGGAAATACTCCAGCATTTCTGAACTTGCAGCGTTAACTCAAAAACTGATGACTCCTTATATCTTTTAATTAATATATCAGCATACCTGCTACTCTGCCTCCCATATACTTGGTGGCATGTCCCACCTTCTCTTGGCTAAGGTGTTGGCTAAGATTTATAGCGGTTACAGAAAGGAGGGGGACTGTGTTAACCCTGCTGCCTGCCTGCCTATAGCTATGGCCTCAGCCTGCCTAAAAACCCAGGGCAAGGAAATGCCTTCTCTAGTTTTCTGGAAGTTCAGGCAGGGATTTGAAGCTGATGTGAGCTTGTGTTCACAGACAAAGCAGCAGCCTGTGCAACCGCAAGCCGTGCAGAGCTGAGATGTGGATCTACAGGGACTTTTCCCATACAGCAAGGGCCCCAGAGAGACTTCCACAGCTGTATGTTTTCTGCTAAGCCTGTTGCTGCTAGCCAGCAGCAGAGATGGTATGTATGTAGGGCCCCAAAAGTGGGATGACTGCATATATTTGGATTATGTTTTTTTAAGTCCAAAGCTGAAAAGTCTTATTAAAGAGAAGCTGTCAGCTACTGATGCGCACTCACCATGAGGTTATTACTTAATTACAGCTTCCTTGCCGATCATCCCATGCATGGCTGCCCCTGCACCAGTTACAATGATATCCTCCTGAAATCGGGTTTTCCAGTCCTTGAAGAAGCACATTTCTGGAATAAAGATTGTAGCAAATTACCATGAGGACTATTGGCTTGACTGGGCATGGGCTTTGAGCACAAACACAGCTTAAATTAACCTGTGCCACCTCCAGAGAATGCGCACTCATACCTGCAGGAATTAGCAGAGCTCTTTGCCTTCCAGGTGGCCCTGTATCTGATGTATCACATATCTGTTCCTCTCACCAAATCCTTGTTGTTCCCATTCTTTCTGTGACAGAGGTCTGAAGGAGTGTGACCTCTCAGCTCCCTTTTTGACCACCAGAGGTGCTCAATGCTGGACAGCCACAACAGATGCTGTTTGCCCTTCAGAGAACTCATGTATTAGAACAAAGAAGCAGCTATAATGACTTGCAAACAAAAAATACTGCAAGATGAACACCATCTGCAAGTTTTCAAGGTAGTTTTTGTGTTATCTTCTGCCCATCAATATACCGGTGCTCTATCTCACTTTGCATAGAATGAGAAATTGTGAACCAGACCACTTATGCATTAATCTCAATATGGAATTTCAAATATGTGGCACTAGTTGTACTCAACAGCAGCCTATGGGCCTTGGGGGAAAGATAGGGAGTACCTTTGCTTCAGAAAGGTCGATGTTAGTCTTGTTATGTCACTACTCATAAATGAAGTGTTGCAAAGTCATACAGATTCCCAGCAAGTATGGAATATTGTAAAACTTCACTGAAAGGACAAGGGTATGCTCATATTTGAAATTAAATCTAAGGCTAAGCTGCCCTCTAGAAGACTCTATCTAGGACCTTTGCACTTCACATAATGATACAGCCAAATACAAAGATACATTTACAGCTTATTTTTAGATAAGAAAAAAATTTAAAAATCCAATTTTCTGGTCTACTTCCTGAAGAGTAAGGGAATAAAAAAAAAAGAACAAAACCAAAGAGAAACTATTGGTGACCATCTAATGATCTACCCCATCTCAAACGCTGAAAAGTCATTAGTGTTTTCCAGCCTAATGAAGCTGGGCAATGAATCAGCGTCGTGTGAACAAGTAAAAGCAAACCTAATCACTCTGGGCTACATTATATCCTGACACATGCTGAGGAAGATTGGCATCTATTACTCACACTTAGTAGAGGGGGGTTTTAGGGAGGAAAGCGTATGCCAAGCAGACTCAGGACCAGCACGACAGAGCATAAGCAAGGAAACCGTCATTACTTCTCCTTTGAACATGGTTTTTGCCTTAAAAAAACTTTTGACACAATGGAGAGGTTTCTCCAAATGAATAGATGGAAAGCATGCGGGATCATGGCTTTTGGAACCCAACCTCTCCACTTTCACAGTGGGTAACTGGAGATCTCTCCTGGCTGCCTTCTGTTCTGCTGCTTTAGCAGTGGCTCAGTGGATCACTATTGATACAGGTTTGAAGGAAAGATAATATAAATTGACATTTCAGCTGCTCTATTGTCTGGAAGCAATAAATCCAACAATTAACCATAAATAAACTTTAGCTCATAGGACAAAATATTGATTTCTTTTGTTGCAATACAGCCTCCATTGAAAAGCCAAGTCAGCTTGCCAGGAGAGAAAGGAATGCCAGCAGACAGATACTGCAAGAGCTTAACAGTCCACAATGAACTTATTTTTAAACCATGTCAGGAACCACTTGTCAGCTCCTTGTGTGTGGTTTGCTACAGCCACAACTCCCACTGACATCAAAAAAATGCCCTACCAGAACTAAGTGATGCTGAAGGAAAACTGCGACTGTGTCAGCCTTTCACTTTTCAAAGCAAAGCACCCAAACCTCTGAAGTCTTATGAATAAGCCATCAGCCATGCACCTTCAGTTTCACAGGCACTGCTACCAGGCAATGCAGAACTAGTCCACATACTCCAGGCTACTCACTCTTCATAAGCTTTCCCTTAAAGTCAGGCTAGTTTGGACAAGATAAAATTGATCAAGAGCCCTCAGCCATCCCATCACTGTGTAAAGATGTTCATAAAAAGGTCTCCTAGTGTAAATATGACTAAAGCATAAAAGAAATACAAGCTGGTGAGCCCTCCTTATCAGTGGCAGGTAGAAATCAATGTTGCTCTGTGCAACTCCAGTCATGCTTGTGTAAAAACATACGTAAATCAGCCCCAGGGCTTCATTCCCTCCTTTTAAAGCATTGCTCATGATTCAGTTAAAGTCTGCAACAAATAGGAAGTATTTGTGTTCCTGCTCAGTTCCCAGGAAATCAGTAACAGCTTTGTCGTCGATTTCAATGCCAGAACAAGTACTGTGAGACTCAAGGGGCTGGTTAAGCAACAGATTCTCAATCATTTTATAAGGCCATTAACAGCTGTAATTTCAGCCACCTGCCACATATTTGCAAGTGGTTTGTGTTTATGCTTTAACTTTAAAGGTTCTCCCTCTCTCTATCACATTCAACAGCATCTCTACAGTGGTTCTTCAGAAAACAGACAGTCACATCTAATTATCACTGGATGAGCAGCTAATTTTATATCTAAACAGCAAGGAAAAGAAATTCTTGCGTCCTTTCACCCCTCTGCTGAAGTACCTCCACCAGCACCACAGAGAAGACAGCAGAGGTGAAGGATGCAGAACTGGGAATGGTTGGTGTGGGCTTAAAATAGGGTGGGAGTGGGACAGCTTTCAAGGCTGAGCTGAAAGCCAGTATTTGGAAAGTTGTTTTGATTTCATATTCAGTCACAAATTTACTGCAGTGGTCTGAGATTTTGCTGTTGATTTGATTAGGCAAATTTCTGTTCACTCTTTTATCGCTTGGCCACTATTGGACCTTCAAATGTTCATGTAAACACCTACATTGTAAGACTTCTTGGGTGTAGGCAATTTTACTATGAAGCAGTTCTGTGTTTGGACAAGTTATCAACTATTTGAATGGGACAAAATGAGGATGCAGACACACAGTCTGTTCAGTATTAGCACCAGTATCATTGTCCCATTCTCGCATCTGTGTGCCTAAAGCAGGCCAGGAACCCATCTGCCAAGCTTTCTTCCTTGGGAAGAATTAAAAACAGCTCCTTAGAGCATCTAAGAAAGCTGTGAAGTTTCTCATTCCCAATGTATTGGGCATTAGTGAGTTCAAAGAGCAAATTCAGCGTTTTCCGGATTCTCCATCTGGATCTATAACTCTTCTGCTGAGCAGGGAGCATCTCCTCCCACTTGCCACACAGCTGCCCCAAGGCACATACAGCAAATCGTTCCACAGTCCCTTGCAGAAAACCCATGTGCTTTGATAAAAATGCTTTATTTTTGGCAATCCTCAAAATGCCTTGCCACTAAGGGCAATAAAGAAGAAAAAGAAGTTATAAAAGAATAACCAGGTGAGTTTTGCCAGGGTCCCTTTTGGTGTCCAGGGCTGACAATCTGCTAATGGTCCTCAGAGCTACACATCAGAGTCCTAGATGAAGGCCGATGGTTTTGGGTTGCTTGCATGGGCAAACCTGATGGGGTTTCATCAGCCATGGCAGATTATATTGTGAACTAAGATTAAATTTGAAGAAAACAGAAAGGGTAATTTCATGCCCTGTTAAACTAATAATTTCTTTCTGCATTGCTGGGCTTGGGCAATATTGTTCTCATCCCTGCTCAGCTTTCTAGAGCTTCACACCCGTTACTGTAGAACAATATTAATTAAATACAAATGTTCTCCTCATCAAAGCACTGCCTAAGAATGTCAAATTTTGCTTCCTCCGATGCTGTAAGGGGCCCGTTAAGTTATCCAAACACTTCCAGAAAGCATCACAATGAACCGTAAATTGCAGCATTACAAACGCTTACTCAAGGTGCCCTTATCCATAAGTTCCCAGCCTTGTTGGAAGCCTCACCATGGTGTCTCTATAAGATGTGATATGGGCTTGCTTCTTTCAACAGCATCAAGCCACAACACACTATTTCTCCCACCTTTGAGGCTGACAAGAAAGATAAGAGAAACCTCCAACTCCATAGCATAAGAAAGACACTGTACTGGGTAAGGGGATGTTTCCTCTTCCATGACTGCACCTTCTGACCAGGCTGCTGGGAAATGCCAGGTCTGTATCAGCAAATTGTCCCCTGCTGGAGGTGCCCTTAGAGGAGGGCAGAAATGTTTTAGTGATGAAGGACCTACATTATAGAAGGTACCCATTCTTAGCTTTGAGGATCACACATAAAGTGACAGAAAGCCTTAGATCACAAACAAGATAAAACACAGCCAAGTTACCCAGCTTAAAACTTACATGTGCAAGAATGAAGGAACAACCTCACCTTTTCCTTTAATCCACACATGACCTTTCCTGTTAGGTAATTTCCAAAATCCTTTCACCTGCAACCAGCTCCCAGTCAGGAGTCCTGACCTTTCCTCCTCTTCTCCTACCAGAAGCCTCCCATTATCTTAGAATCACAGAATCGTTTAGGTTGGAAAAGACCCCTGGGATCCTTGAGTCCAACAGTCAGGCTAACACTACCAAGTCCAGCACTAAAACACATCCCTAAATGTCATATTTACACCTCTTGTTGCAGGGCAGCAAAGGCTACGTGAAGTCTCCTGAAGGCAGGGGCACATACCACTGGGGCTTTCACAGTCCCTGAATGGTACTCCAGGAGATTTAATAGGGCAGAGAACGCACCTCAGGGAGAGTAAGAAAAATGTTGTTCAAAAGAGAAAGCAAAAAGAAGAAACCCTTGAGAACATCATTCACTGAAATAGCAGAGTGAGTTAGCTGCAAACCAGGCTTCTTCAGCATGAGATGTTTCAGTGGGAAGGCTGTCAGCCCTGCTTTGGGCTTCAAGAAGCCATCCAGCAGTTCTGCAAGAGGCTCAGGAGCACTCGTGTCAGGAGAATATGTGGAAGGGAAGGCAGCTGTAACCTGTTTAAACCTCATAAGCAGCTCTCAGCATCCTCGGTGGGGAGCCAGGAGTGCCTCTCCAACAGGTATCTGTGCTTGAGGAGCTTCTCAAGACTTGTGGGGAAGTGCCACAGAAGACTCAGGGTCTCAGTTCCAGGAGAATGAACCTGCCAGAACCACGCACAGTGAAGGGGTTTCCTGTAAATCTTTATTGCTAATGAGTCAGCCCATGTCAGCAGATACTACCAGCCATTGCTCCTCAGCACACTTTGGGACCTTGACTTGGCCACAGATCTCCTCCAGTCCCACTTTGCCCTCAGCTCCCTTGGAAAATGGGAGTAAGATTTCTAAAATGGGTTTACAGTTTCTCCCAAAGTTGCCCCTTTCACTTCATACAAACACTTTAAAACATGTTTCTGAGCATTGTTTATAAGAACAAACATCACATGTCCTGAGAGCAAAGCCAGTTCCTAAGGTTTACTACTGAATAATGATGGCAACAGCTCCCATAGCAAAAAGCACATGCTAGTTTTTGCTACTTCGTGCCAACCTTTATCTTTTCTTCTTTCCTTTTGTAGATGAGCATGTTATTAAGTGCATATTTACAGACTTGGGAAGCTCATGATGGTGTTTTGTCCTGTCACTTGTAATTGAGCTAGGTTTTAGTTGAAAATACTAATCAAAAAAATGCTTCCTCCCTGTAGTTTCACACCTGAATAGCAAGCAGTTTCATGCCTGAAAGTTGTTTCAAGTTGTCTTTTCATTTTCAAGGTAAAAAAAAAAAAAAAAATTAGGAAGATCTCCGTTCTGAAAAGTTTTTTTAATGAAAAAAGTGATCCTGATGTTACAGACAGGTCAGATGAGCAGTCATGCCCACAGAGCAGTGAGGAACCACTGTCCCTTTACTATCCTGGTCTTCCTCTGGCCATTGCAACGTGTTGGCATCTCCTTCCCCTTTTCCTGCTCCTCCAGCACCACAACATGTTGGGGGTGAGCCACCTTCATGGGCAGCTCTAGTTCTTGTTAGAAAGCTTTTTGTTGTCCTACCAGGTTGTAATTCATCCCTCCAAGAAGCTATGTGATAAGCTTGCTTGTCTCATCCCTACACCTTCAACCAGAACTTCACATCCCAACCCTGACAGTCAAATTGAAAGCCTCACATCCTCTTCCCACTCCCAAAGTCAATGTGCCCCTTTGAAACCTCACAGGAGCTGAGTTGGCTCATAGCACAGTCATAAAATGCCCTGGGAAGAGCTTCCAGAAGCAGAAACTGGGAAGTTAATTTTCCTTTGAAAGCCTCTCCCTCCATCCGAAGGGGATAACCTATCTTGTCAGAGTCTGAGGACAAACATTTTTCCTTCCAGGAGTGTGGACATTCATTACCAGTAACAAATGTACGGACCCGCTGGCAGGCAACCATATAAATGACTATTATAGCAGCATCCCATACATCCCTTGTAATAGAGGCTCTCAAAAAGGCTTTGTTTTTTACATCATTTCACACGATCTGACATAAGAGTCATTCCTAGTGCTATTTTTAGTAAAGTAATCTGTGGTTGAAGGCAATTTTTCCCCTCGAATATTTCTGGGTGTTTGATAATGGACACAGCCCCCACAAGCTAATCGTTTGTTATCCTTCACTAGAGAAGGTCACTTATGACCTTTTTAACACCTCCCAGTACTTAACTGTCACAAAGAAGTGATGGTTCTTACTGAAGTTCAGCAAGTAACTTGGCATTAATTTCCCAAGACCAATTATTCCAGACTATTGGTTTCATATTAGGTCACACGAAAGCAACAGCTCCTGGTTGGACTTTGGAGCATGCTAAGGTGTCAACGTCCAGGACAAGCCTATGGGAAACCAGGCTTTCCTGGATCTATGGCAGATAAAGCATTCTAGTTCATCTGCTAGGGGCTTTGTCACATGCCATTTTCTCATTTCTGTAAGTACTACAGCTAATAAAGCAGACTAATGCAGGAATCCGACAGTACCAGGTTTATAGCATTGAAATGGGACACGGCTGAATTGGGTCCATGTTTGGTCCTCCATTGGGTCATTAGGTGGCAGTAACTCCAAGGAATGTAAGGGTTTCTCCAAACACCAAGTCGCATGGTGACCACAAGGAGCTCCTCTCTGGGGAGAGTTCAGGAGGTTTGAAATTCTGTGTGTTAATGCATGAGAAGCAAAGTGCAAACCTTCCCTGGAGCACAATGGTAGTGAAGTACATGGTCACCAGAGGTCAGAGTGTCCCCAGGAGGACTCTGGTGCACACCCTGTCCTCTTCCACAGGAAACCAGGTCCTATTGCAACCCTGGCACTGGAGGTGCTTTTAAAGCAAACATGATCAGGCAACATAGCAGGGGAAAACACACTGGTGTATTTGTAGTGCCTGTTTTATTCATGGTGAGCTGGTTCCTGATCTGGAGAAAATTTACATTGCTACTAAGAGTTTTAGAGCTACTTTGAGACCTATCCAGTGCTGGATAGACAGAATTCAGATGGAGGATTTAAAAGAATGTGTAACAAAAGTATGTGGCCAAAGGTATGGCTGCCAAGGCGGGTACCAATGAGAGTGGATCTGCTTCACACCCAGATGGACAGGGAATACAGTAGGTAGCACAAACTGGCCTTGCTGCATCAGCATATCTCTGCAGTCAGAGCACTGGCATCTGAGTTTGAAAAGCAGTGATTTAAACCTCTGCAAAGTTCATACCACTGTACTTCAGCCAGGCATGGTAACTGGGAAAAGCTCCTAAATTACAGCTCGGCTGCCTCGAAATGATGGCATAGCCCATCTTGATTTAAAGTCCTGGTCTAAGGAAAGAGCTTACCTGAAAGGTCTGATATTCTTGCAGTCCTTAAAATACTCACCATTACAGTCTTCATCTTATTTATCCTCTGAGTTTGTCTAGCAATTGAAATAAATACTTGGACTATTTCTGAGCATTATTTCATGTGGTGTAAGAGAAATCAGTCCTGTAACTATAAGAAGATTACTTTTCACCAAGGACCTGGTGTAAAACCTCTATGACACTTGCTTTTATCCCAGAGATGCCCATATTACTTCTTATCCTGCATCCAAAACCACAAATTCTTTTAAATAACCACGTTTAACTTGTATACATATTTTTTTCAGGATTTTAATAGGATTTCTCATCATCTGTAAAGCGCCATGAAATGTAATATTTTCCCCAGAAAGGGCTGTGAAATTTGTCTACCTTATCAGCAATTTGTGCAGAACTTGCTTCTCGTGTTAAGTATTTGACTCACTGAATGCCTCCTTCCCACATTCAGTCTATCGAATTGGCATGTTAGAAAATATATGGTTCATCCTCCTTTCTTTTTTTTTCTTTAATGGTAGTTGTAGCCTCAGAAGTGATACATGGCATTTTACTGTGCAGGCATATGTTTAATTGCTGGAGCTTAAGGAAGAACATTATGCCTAATTCTCTGCTGGAGTGTCTTTATTGCAGTTTATACACAAGCACAGAGCTACAACACTGAGATATCTAGAAGCCCTGAATAAGCTCAAGATCCTGAAGCTATACAAACCAGGGGAAGAAATGGGACCTGCTTGAGGATTTCATGATCAAAGCAAAAAATAGGGCACTGACTGGCAAAGACCAGTAGTTTTACATAGGACAACATTGGTATCCACGACCAGGAGCAATGTTAGAGCACCAGTGACCTATAAATAGGAGATTTCCCCCACCCAGAAGATCCCCAAAATGCAAAATACCAGGTTATTTGTAGATTTGGGGCTTATTCTTCTTTTGAAAGAGCAACCTCCAGGAAAAAAAAAAAAAGGAAAAAAGTGTGTTCTAATGATTGCCCCAGACTATAATTTAGTCTTGTATCTGCAAGTTTCAGGTTTTGTTCAAGTACATAATGGTGCAGAGGAATGCTTCCCAGCAGTCCCCCAATACACACTCCTTAATAACAGAGAGATCATTTATTGGAGAGAATAAGCAGATTCTTGCATAAGCCTCTTTTGTATGAGAAGCTTCAAGGATATGAAAGCAGCAATTACCCTCACCTTGGCTAATACAATTAAGAAATTCTGAAGTACTGAGAAAACTCTGGAGCAATTAGACTTTGAAAATCGCCTAACTATGAATTGTCATTTGCCAGCGAGCTATAGTTAGATCAAATTAAATCAGAGATGCGAGGAATGATCTGAAAGCAGAGGCAGTGGGGTACGATTTCCACAACAAGTGGAGCTGGATCCAAATCCTGTCAGCTATGGCCATGAGTTACAGGCACTTGGGAGTTTTTAAGGGACTAATTAGACACTTTTTGCTAACACAGGCAGAAACACATTATTTTAGTTATTACTGTGGAACTAATTCCACTCCCAGACCAAAGCAAAAATGTCTTTGGTAACAGGAAAAATGCTGCTTAACTTAAATCTCTCATGCTGACTCCAGCTTTTGTGAAAGATGTAGGCTGGTCCTTACAACAGGATCAAAATTCAAACCATTTGTCTTTGATATCAGATAGAAAAAGCCCTTGCAGGATTACTGCAGCTGAAATATCATCAGTAAGAAACAAAGCAGCCCTTGGATAAGCGCTGCATTGAATTTAAGGCAAAGACATAGGCTGCAGAAGAGCACAGGCAAGAGCAGACATCCAGAAACCATTACCCAGGAGAAGGAGGTGGAAGATCAGGTCTGAAGAAGAGGAGACAATACAAAAATACTTCATCGAGAAGGCTGTGATTTCAGCATCCTATTTCCTGTGAGCATGATACTCTTTGAGGGCATTTCAGCTGCGGATGAGGCTGTTCTAGCAGCATCCATGTCACCCAAGGGGAGAAATGTTAATATAAGCATTAAGCTCTGGACTAGAATATGAGTCTTAACGTACTGTTTCTCTTTGCTATTTAACCTTTTTTCTTCCAAAACGGGAAGGTAATGGAAAGGCATAGGAAAACTTACCTTGTGTTCCCAGCTGATGCTTTCGTGAAGCTCACACTCTCTGATATTATACTAGTGCTTCTGAAAACAGGATTAAGCAATAGGCTCCCCACTTATTTGCCTGAACAAGCTTGTTGACAATAGCTTTGTAAATAACTTTCTAAGCTGCATAACAATTGATATCATCTCTTAGAAGCAGGACATGCTGTTAAGACTGAAAAAGCATTCAGTGGGTTTAGATTCCGAAATCTGACAGTCCCTTTGTGCCCCTTGTCCCTTTTGGTCTCCCATAAAGTCGGGAAGTATTTCTATCTCCCCACCTTTGGAACTTCTGCAAGAGGAAAAATGTACGTAACTTGCATATTGACAGAAAGGAGAGTTTCTGCCTGGCTTAGCACTTGAAGTGCAAAACAGCCTTGCTCAACATGTGGGAAAGGCCGGGAGTCTGTTTTAGTTGTCCTGATCTAAGGCTGGATGTGATGTGCGATGCAGCAGGGGTCAGCAGGGTTTCTTGT
>NW_009928794.1:15667-17255 GCF_000696875.1 Nestor notabilis
TGTGACACACACCTCACCCACAGCAACAGCAAACAAATCTCCCCACTGAATCAAATGGAAGATAAGAAACCTACTGAAATCCAGAGCTGGACTTTAAGCAGCCCTTCTGCATTAGGCAACTAAAGATGTCTTATATGCCTTGAGACACGTAAAAACCAGACAAGATCTTCTGAGATGTCAGGGCTTTCCTCACCTTGGCAAATCCTGTAGAGGTCATTGCCAAACACCAAGTCAGTGCCTGAGTGAAATTCTCTTTCCACAGGGAGGATGAGCTGCCTTAAATTCCCTAAACCCAACACGCATGCAACACCCCTTACATCTCCAACCTTGTCTGCGGTCTTGATAACCTAAGAGCCACTAAGGAGAAACATTTTAGTCCATATATCTGCCTGGAGACACCCTTACACCCCAACCAAGTGAGGAGACAAGTGATTTATAAACCAGATCTAAATCAGGAAAAAGCCAGTTTTGAGCAACACTCCTGGAAAACCTGAACAAATACAACTTTAACACAAGCGAATTGCTAAGAAGAAGCAATGTTGCCAGGATCAGAGGTCCAAGTGTGCATGGCAGCCATGGACTCTGCTTTAGGACCAGCAAAGGGAGGGAAACAGCACCCCAAAACTACTTCCCATGAGCTGTGAGTAATGCTAGGCTGCAGGTCTTGGGAAGCATCAATTAGGGCTTAGTGGGTGTCAGACACCCTCTTCTATCAATCAGAGAAATGTGGGTTTACCAGAAGCAGATATAAGCCATGCAAATACTGTATTCAGGTTATTTTTCCTTATTGTGGGAACACACTCGCATGCAGGCTTCCCACCATGGCATGGGAGCCCCCTGAGCTGGCACATTATGTGTGCATCAAGAAATGGCTCTGCAGACACACGTAGGTGTTATGTTGGGAAGGTTTCTTTGCCGTATTGCTAACAACATCTTCTGAATTTGGGCTGGGGAGGAGGGAGGTTTTAGCACCAGGTGATGACATGATGACACTGAGTCTCAGTTCATATGCATTTGTGCCTCAATGACTTGTAAGTATCTTTAGTTACCGTCATGAAGCCCCCAGATCACATGGCTTTAAGAAAATACGATTCTATGATTATCCTCAGCAGTGCTTTTGCACCACTGGGACAGCCAATTTGAGCCACAGGGGGCCAGGAGAGCTCTGGCTGCAGGAATAAAACATGAACCTGCTACTTCCGTGACAGCCTGCTGCTCACAGTCATTTTCTGTTATCTTTGTTAAGACCCTATTAATACTTGACCCGTCAGAAACATCAGTGACTCCTGCAGTTAGCGCTAGACAGCCTTGCGTTTGGCAGCCTGAGGGCTCAACTCTTGCTCTCCTTACTAATAATTTCCCATGGCTAACTCTTCCTATTACGCAGTCAAGCCTTCTCAGGGCTTGATCTCCAGACCATAGGGATAAAATTCTCACTGTGCTTCAAGCCCTTTTAAAAATGGGGACTAATATCCACTGTGTAAGACAAACAGTATTTCCAACTTGTTTTGAAAGACATCTCAGTGAAGAGCAGGACGAGTCCCATCCTCTGTTGTCTTAACTATCATAGAATCATAGAATAGTTAGG
>NW_009928795.1:0-19252 GCF_000696875.1 Nestor notabilis
AGAGGTAACTGTGCGGTCTCTTCTAGCTCAGCAGTTCAAACTGTCTGTTAGAGCCACCTATGGTGTTTTGGTGCTAAAGCTCTGAAGGGAATCTTCACATGGCTTCTTCTCCCTGGGAAGTCAAATTTTTCGTGCCCAAAGGGAGTGGAAACAACACTAGTGATCTGGAGTTCTGCTTTGTTTCTGTCTTTTTCTTATGTGTGTGCGTGTATGTGCATGAGCAAGTAGGAAAAGAACGCTTATTCAGAACAACTAGTGTTGAAATCTGGAGGCTGAAGTAGGCATCTTAAACTTAACATGGGCATGTGCAGCCTGATAACTTCTCAGAAGCTTTCACTGGACATAGGGTCTAATGGGTATCTATTGAACTAAATTAGTCATAAAAATCACCAGATCTAAGGCTGAGGGACAGAGAATTTCCAGCTGGTTTTGGTGAGCATCCTCACTTGCCTTACCATCCAGACATGCTCTTCCTCCTGGTGGTGCACCTGCCCCTTCAGTTTACTTTTTGCTCTGTCTCTCATCTGCCCAAATCCTTCCTTTCTGTGAGGCTTGTACAAAGGGCCAGCACTGGTCCTGTCGTCCTGTGCATCTGGGGGGATATTGCTCACTGGTTGTTTTTATTGGCTTTAGAAGATTTCCACGTATGTGAGAGGCAGACCTTTAGTGTGCAGTCTGCCTAATGCACACATATGCACAGAGAACATCTCTGAGTGCATGGCATATGAATCTGTGGGGAGTTTCAGAGGAGCTTTTAAAAGTCCCTAGCACTCCTGTCTGTGGGCTTACAAAAACCATGTGTCCTGTCGCTTCTTTCTCCATGCTCATCCTTTTCCTTGGCAGAGGAAGTTTGAACTGTCTCCTGTGTTAAGCCTTTCTTCCACAGTGTGAAAGACAGTACCTGATATTCCATGGTACAGAGGTACAGCTTACCATGGGGAGCCTGCTAGAGGAAGTCTGGCAGAATGATTTGCTTACCTGAACTGTGTTTAGAGGTATTAGTGGCGTGGTGTAATGTTGTTGCAAGCTCAGATTAATTCCCAGGGTGTGCTTTTTGAATGCAGTTTTGGCACTTCACTGCTTGGCTGCTGTCAGCATGCTCTGGGCACCCCAACTTGTTCAGCAGATTGGGAAATGTATAGATTTAGTGAAAAAAGTCTGCCACATGTCTAGACTCCCTTTGGGACCAGATTCACCATGCTCACAGACAGAAAGCTGAGGCATAGGAGTAAGAATAGCCAAGGCATGCCCTCTGGCTGTGCAAGCCTCCATATACTCAAGCTCAGAAGGTTAGTGTGTCATTGGATCCTGGCTGCCTGCAAGCAGTGTGCAGGCTATCACTGAGGCTGCCTCGTGGACATGTATGAAAAAGGCATGGTTCACCATGCTGTGCCTGCTGCTGACATCATGCTTTCAGGGAAGCATTGCCTGGGAATTTCACTGCGGTGGGCAAGGCTTTCTGTGATCACTGAAGGAACTGGACTAAGATGGAAGTTTTGATCTCTTTCTCTAGGAGCTTAGTGGATGAATTTGCCCATGCAATCCTTGGCTTATTTTGAAAAGTCATAACATCTTTTATGTTAGATTTTAGTCTGCAAAAGATCATAATGTGATAGCATTATCACCAGTTCAAGGGGAAAATAGGAATGAATCTTTTTGAGGTAGGCAGGGTTGCTTGGAAAGGCTGGATATCACTAAGCTACTGTACAGCAACTTAGCCTGGTAATGGATTGATACCACTTTTTAAAATCTATTTTTTACTTTTCCAGGACCAGTATGAACTGTCTAATGGAAGAGGCAACGAAGATGGAGAAAATCAAATTCCAGCACATTGTCACTATCTATGGGGTCTGCAAGAGCCCTTTAGGGATAGTGATGGAATATATGGCAAGAGGGTCCTTGGAGAAAATTCTTCCCTCTCACAAAATGTCATGGCAGCTCAAATTCCGGGTTATTCATGAGATGGGCTTGGCTATGAATTTCCTGCATAGCATGACACCTCCTTTGCTGCACTTAGATCTAAAACCAGGGAACATTCTCCTAGATGGGAATATGCATGTCAAGGTATGACCTTAATGCTGTCTTTGTAGGGACAGGTTATCTCTCAACTAATAGAAAGGTTATTTTTGACAAACGAGTCCAGAATCCTACTAAGTTAGGTTCTTCAGGAACACTCAATGAAAGTTTGACCAGTGGAGCTTTAAGAAGTAGCTGGTAAACAAATTACATGGTATTCTCAAGATCATACAGTCTGCGCCAGATCTGGGAACTTAAGGCTCCAACTTAGGAGGAAATGCTGATCTGCTGCACTCAGTGGAAAGGATTGACTCCAATTTTATCAGGGTTTATTAAGTTTCAGCTGCTAGGTACCTTCTCACATCCCTGATCACAAAGGATGGACTTATATCTCAGCTAATACAAGGAGTGTGAGATTGTGAGCATTACAGCAAAGGCCCTCATTTTTTTCTGCTTGCAGATCTCAGACTTTGGGCTATCGAAATGGATGGAGCAGTCGAGCCGAATGCAATATATTGAAAGCTCTGCTTTGAGAGGTACTTTGAGCTACATCCCCCCAGAAATGTTCCTCCAGAACAGCAAGCCCCCAGGAATCAAATATGATGTATACAGGTAAGGGCTGCCTTGCTGTTCACAAGTCACTCAGGATTGGCTCCTAGCTCTTACACAGAGCAAGAGAGGCTGGTACATTGCCTCATTTTGTTTCTTTATGTTCTGGCTCTGTGCTTTGCATCATGTCCTTGGTGGGGAACACACTGGGAGTGGCATGTGGTACTCAAGCCTCAGTGGTGGAGAGTGAGGGGGAATGAAATTATACCATGTTAGGTTGTAGAAGTTTGTATAGAAAAGAAGTAAGATGAGAGCAGAGAACAAACAGCAGTGGCTGCTCAGATTAATTTTGCTTTTAAAACAAGTGTAATACCGCTTGTCTACTTTGATATTCAGCTTCATTTTGGTCAATAACAGGTGGAGAAAAGATTTCAACTTTACTTTTTCCTTTTGGCCCAAGTGTTTTGCAGCCCACTTACACAAGCTGCATATCTGTGTTCTGGAAATTCATCAGCTCCTTGGTCACTACACTACACTGTAACCCAAGACAAGAAACAAAGGAGGATTTGTGTGGACACATGAACTTGCATTAGTCAAGAGCACAAACACCCAACGTGGTACAGTGGAAAAAAAGGCACCAGGAGCCTGACTTTCACAGGAAATGCTCTAAATCACTCCTTCACTACACCAACACTTTTTCTGAGGCACCAGAGATGAATGTAATGATTCATAAGATAATGTCCTTTTGGTGTGGGGGATGATACCCTTCCTTCCTGAAGAATTTCTTTCCTAGTTTTCCCATTTCTCAGAAGATGAATGCAATAAGTGAACTTTATGTTTGCATACATATGGGAGTAATTGCTCATGATCTCTCATTGCCTGCAGCTTTGGAATTGTCATTTGGGAGGTACTTATGCAGAAAAAACCTTATGCAGGTAAATATGAACACTTCTTACATGCTCTGCACTTACTAAATGTTTATTACAGCCATGATCACAGAGAAAAAGCCCAGTGCATGTTGCTCTTTTTCAGGAGCCAACATGATGGCCATTATAGTCAAGGTTGCAGCAGGGAAGAGGCCCTGCCTGGAGCCTATCAATGATGATTGGCCAGGGGAATGCCAGCAGATGGTTGACTTGATGAAGAGATGTTGGGACCAAGACCCTAAGCAAAGGCCAAGCTTTACAGGTAGCTGATGTGATACATGTTAGCCAAGGGTCAGCTGCATGCATTAACAAGTGGGGGAATAAACTCATGTAGAACTCTTTGCCAGTTAAATTGCCTGTGGTCTTGGAAATGCTTGGTACATATTTGCTGTCAGCACATCCTCTTTCTCCCTTTTTCCCTTCCCCATATGAAGGCTATGTGGAAGACATCCACAACCTTGGGTACTGATTGGGTTCTAAATATCTGGGTAGTCTGCACAACTAACCATGTTTTTGCTCTGGTAGATATCCCTGTAGAAACAGACATGCTACTATCATTGATACAAAGCCTTGTAGTAGATCCAGAGAATGAGCGCCTTGTTAGGAAGATGTCCCACAAGCCTGCCATCTCTGGGAACCAGCAGGTAAGGAAGGCTTCCCAGTACCACTCAGGAAATGCCACTGAGTCCTCCCATGTGTTTCTCTGGCTAAGAAAAAAAGTCAGGTTTCAGGATAGGAACACTTTTAGCCCAGTTACTAGAGTGTAGTCGTGCCTAGAAGTCAGCTTCATACAGGGAGAAGTAGCAGTTGTGAACTATTGCTGTTTTGACATTTTGCCTAGTTGTATAGTCAGCAAGAAACAAGATGCCTGAGTATAGAGGGTTGGGGAGGTGGGGGTGTTTTCTGTACGACAAAGAAAATTACTAGCTGGGATGATACTGTATGCGCATGCTGCAATAAGGATGTAGAATATATGCATGTTTGTGAGCAAATG
Organism: Nestor notabilis; assembly: GCF_000696875.1. NCBI lineage: Eukaryota > Metazoa > Chordata > Aves > Psittaciformes > Psittacidae > Nestor > Nestor notabilis. The sequence continues at coordinate 4,486 of NW_009928795.1, forward strand.
AGTAAGAGGAAAATTTCACTGATATCCAGTGATGATTTTCAGTCTCCCACATTCCTGTTAGTGTCATGTTTTGCTCTGCTGAGTTTTCAATGTGATAACAGCACTGGATAAACCTCACTGGAATGATAATACAAAATTCTAGAGCAGGAGCAAAGAAGAACTATGTGCAAACATTATAGAATGCATCTAAACAGCTTTGGTTTATGGCTTTTTCTTTTCTCCTTCATGAAAATGAGAGTGATAAAGAAGAGTTCACCTTCCCTCGAGACACCAGAAGTGGTGGTAAGTAGAGGACTTCCTTTATAGTTCAAAAATAAAGAAGGGGAAGCCTACAAAAATAGCCTATTTCCTTGGTCTCCAATGATAAGGATGTGACTAAAGAAAGTTTTCTATGTGAGTGACTTTTCTTTTTAAGCTGAGGAAAATGAACTGTAGAGAAAATAGCAGATATAGTTCCCATGAGGGAGAAGCCAGATGTCTCTCTGCTTTCTGATGGCCTGCATGTAGCGGTCTTGCCTCATTTCATATTCTCTGTCTCTAAAATGACTTTTATTTCATTTCATACTATGAAGATTCACATGCTCTCTCTCCCATCATGTGCACACCAAGCTGCACTTGGTCTTACTCTCTCCTATTTTGTTTCCCCTCCCTGTAGAAACTGACAATCAGGAGGTTCGTGTCCCACCTTCTTATAGTGAGATTGAAAGTCCAGAGGACATCCTGTCTGAGGAAATCTGTAGAGTTGATGAAAATGGCCTCACATTACTTCACCTCATGGTGATCCAGGGAAATGTGGAAAAGGTGAAGTTTCTCCTGAGCTGTAAAGCCAATGTGAACAGCCAGGTGGCTTGTGGCTACACCCCACTCATTATGGCTGTTCAGAAGAGGTTGCCAGAGATCTGCTCAGTTCTAATAGAGCATGGTGCAGACATCAATATGCCTGATGAAGATGGTTGGACACCTCTTCACTTTGCTGCTCAGAATGGGGATGACAGAATTGTACGCCTCCTGTTGGACCACCAGGCCCAGGTAAATGCTCAAGAGTATGATGGGTGGACCCCTCTGCACTTGGCATCACAGAACAACTTTGAGAATGTGGCCCGAGTATTGCTATCTCGCCAGGCTGACTCCAACACCCAGGAGGTTGATGGCAAAACTGCCCTCCATGTGGCAGCTTGCTTTGGACATGTCAGCTTGGTGAAACTGCTGGCCAGTCAAGGAGCAGACCTGGAGAAAAAGCAAAAGAACCACAGAACCCCACTTCATGTTGCTGTGGAGAGGGGGAAGTTCAGGGTAGTCCATTATTTGCTGAAGAATGGGACCTCTGTCAACAGCCTGGATCAAAATCATTACAGTGCCCTGCACCTGGCTGTGGTGAGAGGGAAGTATCTCATCTGTGAGAAACTCATCAAATACGGAGCCAATGTGGAGCTGAGGACAGACAAAGGTTGGACTCCGCTGCACTTGGCTTCTTTCAAAGGACACATTGAAATTATCCACCTGCTGAAAGATAGCCACGCCAAACTGAATGCCAAAGGAAGCATGGACTGGACACCACTTCACTTGGCCACTCGCTACAGTGATGAGCCAGTAGTTTGTGAGCTATTGAGATGTGGGGCAGATCCCAACATCGCTGAGAAGTCAGAGTGGGCCCCCCTCCATTTTGCAGTCCAGAGGGGCTCCTTTTTGACTGTCATCAATCTTCTGGAGTGCAAGGCAGATGTTAATGCTAAGAACAAAGTGGGTTGGACACCCTTGCACCTTGCTGTTCTCAAGGGCAATATGGCCATTATAAAGACTTTGATTAAGGCTGGTGCTCTGCTTGACGTGGAAGATATCACTGGCTGTACAGCCCTCCAGTTGGCAATTAGACATCAGAGAGAAAACATCATTACACTGCTTCAAGGCAAGGACTCGTTGATTAATAAATCAGGGAATAGGACTCTGGTGAATGATGCTAAAATTTCAAGACCCAAATTTGTTTCAGGAAGGACAGATTTGTAGGTCATCAAGTCTGGCATTTATGACTTGAGGTTTCCAGTATCAAGTGCTATGATTTAAACTACTGTATCTTGTCACCTGGTGATTACAGGAAAATACTTTTTTCTTCTTTTTCTTCTTTTTTTTTTCCTTTTTTTTTTTTTTTTTTAATGGAAGTTTCTAAGCATGAACACTAAAAGAATAAAAGAAAACAGAGCTTCAGAAGTGAGCTGACGAATTATTTTCCAGGGTCTGACCAAACTTGTAGAACATTTGAGCTTGGTGATGATGGCTTTAGGCAATGCTTTCCTGTTACAATACTTACTGTGCAGGGATGGAAATTGATATATGTACTCCCTTTTCACATGGGCAATGCTGAAACTGTGCACAGCCACCCATACATAGAAGTCTTCCACAGATTTTATTGCTTTTATTCTATGTTTTCCTACAGAGCAAATTGGTGTAAAATGGCCTTGGCACAGGTGGGAATTGAATCATGAGATTCTCACCTGCTGCTGGAAATAGACACTAAGCATATGGTACAGCACTGTGTCAGATTTTCTGACATCTTGTTTTTGAAAGAAGAATAAAATAAAACAAGGAAGGAAGAAAAATCACTAGTAGAGTGTATTTAAATGGATGCAACACAGAGAAAAGAAATTCTGGAATAATTCCACTCCATCCCTTCAGAGGAAAAGGGCCAAGAGCTTTTTTTCCTAAGAATTCGAATTACTGACTGCCTTCACACTTCAGACTTTAAACACTTGAAGCTGTCATTAGAAAGGCAGCTCTAAGGATAACTCAAAAAGTGGGTTTAATTCTGAATCCTTTTCCCTGCCATGAGGGCTACCAATAACCTCCAGTCTACAAAATGCTGCTGTGGAAGTTCTGTAGACTGCTTGAAATAGCTCCTACTTAGAAAAGCAGTTACCCAAATTCTTCTAGCCTTGGTTTGGTTTGTTTTGTTGTTTGTTTGTTTTTTTGGGGGGGGGGTGTTGTTTGGGTTTTTTTGGGGTGGTGTTTATTTATTTTTGTGGGTTTTTTAAGAGCAGTGAACAGCTGGGAATGTTAGCATATAATTAGTCTGGGGAAATGGATGGGTTGGGGTAATAAGAGTCAGCTGTAGGCATTAGCCTAAAAGCTAATTTCAAGGAGCCTTCCTGTAGTCTTTGCTGTGAGATGGGGCTTTTCCTGTAAAGTGGTGTTTAAGGTGTGTGGAAATCAATTCCTTAAATTCAATCTTTTCTGCTGAAAATATGCTTCTGTGGATGAGTAGAACAGGTTTTATGAGGAATGAATGCATCCTGGTTTTATGTCTGGTTCTGTTTGTGAGGGGTTTTTTAGTGGTGAAGAATCAGGGAAGTTGCTCAGCAGTAAGTTAGGTAGTAGTGTAGGTCACTCAGTATGCTTGCTGGAGAGCAAAGGAGACTTTCTAGCCTCAGAGAAGTCCCCATTTAACAGTTGATGCACAAGAGAACGGGCTATTTTCAGGTCAAGGTTTAAGTCATGTCTCTGCTGGGAAGTAATTCTGGATCTCCATCAGGAAGATGTTCTAGAGCTTGATTACTTCTCTGGAGAACATACAGTCTTCATGGGCTTGATTCTTTTGTTATAGTAAGTAGCATTTTTATGTGGCTGATTACAATCCTACCGTGATTTGCTAAGTGCTTCCAGAATGTGCCTGGGATGATGACTTTCTTTCATCATTTTAGCTGGAATGATGCTGCACTGTAAGCAAATAATCCAGAGCTCTGCAGGGGGTAAGATGCATTTTTCCTGATGGACTTTATTAGCTGGGAGTCATAGCTTTAGGAAGTGCTGCTTTTTATTCTTTCTAGATGGAGAAATAGAAAAGTCTGCTCATGCATGCAGTGCAATTCAGGTCCCAGCAAGCAAGCCAAAGCAATAATGCATACACTTAATTTGCTTCCTACAGTGAGAGAATGGTGGGCTCCAGACAAATAGGCTTACTAGGTCTGAACAGACAGCTGTTAAAGCTCCAGTAGCTGTGCTTAGGCAGATAAGAAATATAACTGTGCTGAAGAGTGTCTCCTCTAGCTGAACATCAGTATTTGTTCTTGTTTGCTCTGCTGGAATTCCAGTGTCATCTTTAGTGCTTTAGCCATTCAAAAGTGTTATACTGGTTCTTTACCTCATGTGAACAAAGGTGAATGGAGTACCAAAGGGAGTTCCTTTTCAGCTTTGGCCAGCAACTAGAACTGCTCTAGTACAGTGAGGTTCTGTTCTGTGGCTTTCTCTAGGCTTGGTGCTTGAGAAATGCTTATTGTACAGGAAAAGCTGGCAGCTGTTTGATCAGGATAGAGCAGAGCATCAGATTTAAAATTCTCTATGAGACCTAAGCTATATTGCAATGTGGAAGTCATAACTATATTGCATTGGCAGACAGGAGAAACCACAGACCTGGATTCAAGGGTGATGAGGGAAGGACTGGACTTGAACCCATGAAGCCACTGCTGTGAGCCATGTGCTGCAGGAATGGTGCTCTTCATGCTTAGATTCAAACAGATGGGTATCTGTAGCAAATCGGAAGCTTTGCCTCTAACTAAAATGTCATACTTCTCATACTCAAACAGCCTGGAAATCTTTGGCTGAGACCTAAGCTGTTTAGCTGTTGTTAAGCTGTCAAAGGCATGACATTAAAGAAGTACGAGGCATAGAGAGACAGCTCTCCTTTGGTGTGACGCTCTTACTCCAATATCACTTTGAAGATGTTTTTCTTAGCAGTGATGCTTGAAATTCTGCAGTGTGATGGATGTGACTGGCAGCAGGGATGCTGGTCTCCTTGTATTAGTAGTGTCTTAAATCCAACAGTCCAAGTAACAACACAAAACCTCAGCAGTAACTGAAGTAAGTGCAGGGAGGAGTTTTGTGGTTTGGGCTTTGTTTGTTTGTTTTTAATGTGTGATTTCAAGGGCTCAAATCTGTGACAGGAGTGTCTTGTGTTCATTTTACTCCCCATAATCTCCAGATGGGGGCTGGAGGAGAAGTGAGGCATGAAAGGTTGACTTCTTACTGGTGTGCACAGTGCATGTTTCCCAGCTTGTCTGAATTGATCACAATTCTTGCTTCCAGTGAGTTGTAGAGACATGACAAAAGTAGCATGGTTCACTTCCCCGTGCCTTATCCAAATGCATGCACTTCTTTATTGGTTTCTCTGCATCCCTACATGTGATGGTGTTTGTGGTAGATGAGTAGAATAATGGAAAAGCAGCTGGGGAACATGCTAATCTGATATGGAAAATTAAGGGCTCCTTTTTGAGTATCAGTAGGTTTTTTATATATTTGACCTTTAAGTAAGCTTATGTCATGTGATCTTTTCTTGTCTCTTCCTCTTCTCGAAGTGAAGTTGAAAGGTTCAGGATACCAGAATCCTTCATTAAAGGCTTAATTATTTGGTAAAGGTGGTTTGGGTTTTATTTTTGATGTTTACGTTCAGCTCTGAAAGTCCTGTAGCTGAAATATAGAAAATGGGTTGCATGGGTCTTCAGAAATCTGGACTCAGCTGTGAGTGCTGAGCTTTTGCAATGCTTCTGGCTTTACTTGTGTCAGTGACTCCACAGCTGCTTGTCAGACAGGAACAAAGGCAGATGTTCTCAACTCTCACTTGGTTAAAATGGAGAACTGGGGTGGGGTGAAGCATGGATATGTGTTTTCACAAAAGAGAGCCTATTTCAAGTTCCTTTGCATGGTAACAAAACTGATAACTATAATATCTGTCTTCAGACATCATTTGTGTAAATTTGGACCCTGGTAACCTTGTGATTTGATAAATTTTATCCAATAGGGTCAACTAACCGTATGAAATGAGCAGGGTGTTAGAAACTGTGAATTAGCCTAGAATAAATCTTCTCTTTAAAATTTGCAAAGAGAAAACCAAACTAAGAAGTGTCCCATTCAAGTTATGTTCTATTGGAACATCGATAATGCAGCATGTGTTGCTTGGTAACCAGTCCAAAGTAAAACAAAGAGAATGCTCAGAAGAGGCCTCCCTGGAATAATAGTATTTTGCACTGAGGGCCAGCACAGAAAGAAAAAGCTGTCACAAGGAAGCAGTGCTCAGCTGTGCTCTAATCTGTGGAGGATCCTCAAATGCTGATTTCACAGCAGAGTAGGATATCCTTCTGGAAACATTTCAAGAGAAATGGAAGCATTAGAAGCTGCTTGCATTTACCCAATTTCCACAGAGATAATCTGCTCTCGAGATGTTCCAGAAATGGCAGCTGTGGGCATCCTCCAGAGGAGGAAAGGACTGGTTGGAAGGCCTGCTTCATTCACTCAGACCTTTACTGTAGAGCTCTTTGTCTTAACTTCAGTTGTATTGATTCAGCTGAGAAAAGCGAACATCTCCAGTGCGTAATGTCACTTGGAATATTTACACAGGCAAAAAATGAATCCAATTGCCATGTAGTTCAGCAGCTTATTTCTGTCATCACTCTGACAGAAAAACAAAACTCAGCTTGTATGTCATAGAATGTTCTCTAAAAGAGCTTAATTAAATTTATAATGAAAATAACAGGGGATTAAGAAGACACAAGGGAAATACATTCTTCTTGCTGAGCATTACTGAGGTGATAGAAGCAATTCACAGAGAAAATTACCTGTTTGCTGCTCAGTTTCTATAGAAATTAAGTGAATCTTTACAAACTCTGGAAATCTGAATTCCAGCCTCCGCTTTGTGACTGTGCAACTTACAGTGTGTTAGTTCTAAAATTAATCTCAGGTCTCCATTCCACCCCACACACACACGCACACACTTTTTTCCTTGTTCAAATACTTTTTTGTCTTTTGTCCCTGCTGATAAATATACTGATGGTTATATCACGTTCTTAAACAAGAACTGGCAACACTGACAGCCAAGGCAGCATGTGCCAGAAGTGTCTTTTAAAGGGCTTTTAAAGGGAGTAGTAACAGGACATAAATCTTCTAAACAGCTTGTTTCTTGAGTGTACTGTTTAGACTCTTCAAAAGACCTGATTTTTTTACCCTTATGCCTCTCAAAAATCACATCTTTAAGGTACACAAAGTTGCTTGGGTGAACAGAGCAGCATTCTAATCACAGCAACTTTTACTAGCTTTTAAAAGAAGCCACAGCCACTATATTTGGGGAGGGGATGAGGGGGGTGTGTGTGTGTCACATTACTTTGCTACTGCCCTTTGATTGGGTTGAAGGTGCCACTTATTTGATTCCTGTGAGCTTTTTCTGAAGCTAATCCACAAGCTGTTAATTCACTGCCATTTACTTTGGGTATACCAAACCAGTTTCTGCATTTGATTTCCACTGCTTCTGTCCAAGAGACCCATGGGGAAGTGGCCAGGGGTGACTTTTAACACATATGGTTCTCAACATACACCACACAAATTCAGAGTAAATAGGAAATACATAGTAAAAGAGTAAATTCAGAGTAAAGAGTAAATATATCAACTGAACCAAGGACTGGTCTTAGCACATCTCTCTTACCGGAGGGGCGAAGGCTAGGACTGTTATTGATTTCTTAAGTGCTGTCTGATTTCTTAGTGCTGTATCTAACTAGAAGCAACTTTTTGCATGAGAAATTTACAACCTAACTAACAAAGTGAGCAAATGGGGATTTGTCACAAGCAGCATGGAGCAATAGAATTTCTGATTTAAACTTGTTTGCAGGAGAAGTGGTTATCTCATGATCAAAATGCTTTGTGGGCATTTCAGTAAAAAGTTTAGGTCTTCTGTGGGGAACTCTACAGTAAAATGCTTTGAAATTAAATCTTTGTTTGCTTTTGTTTTGCATTGACCAACCATCAAATATTTTTGTTTCAGTGTTACAGGATTCAAAATAAAGCTCGGTGTAAAGTGTCAGTGCTCTGACATCTTTCTGATCTGAAACAAAAGCAAATATCACACCTGGGATTTCTTCTGGCTGGCTGGAACTGGCCTATAAGGTCTTTTTGACTCAAGTGCCATAGGAACAGCAGGATTGGTCATAAGGCTTATTCTGGGGAAAAAACATAGTGTCATATCATTTACAAAGAGGGATCACTAGAACAGGCTTGTCTCTCACTGATTCTGCATCCTTGCAATATCTGTATTTCTTCCACAAGAGAGCTGTGGAAAGTATCTGGCTTGAGGAGGGTTAATGTTAATTTATGACTAGCATGCACCAAGAAACAAGTTGGAGGAACAGATTGGAAAGTCATTGCTAGAATATCATCCCTCTACAAAACTGGGGGAAAAAAATCATGTAAGAGATTATTCTCCAAAGTGAGGACTAAGGATTTTGGTGTTTCTTGGCATTCAGATCATACAGTTTTACTTCACAGCCTGGTACAAGGATGGTCCACAGTGAAAGAGGGTGAGGGAAAGAAAAATTTTTCTCCCAATTAATTAAATGGAAGCAGGTGGATGCTCTGGAAAGGAGTAAAAGAGTTCTATTGGCATGAATCCATCTCTGGTATTACCTGTATGCCCAGTCACATCTCACTTGCAGAATGATTTCTTCTATTGGTATGAATCTGGTTTTAAGATCATATGGTCATAGCACATTGTCATTCAAATTGCATGTCCTGATTGGAATCCCACATGTCTGCTTGTAAATGTACATTGCTTTTCTTCTCTGTTGTATCTGTTGCTCTCTTCTTGTTTTTAAAAATTACCTTCATTAAGACTCAGACTCCTTAATTTTTGTCCTGTCTCTGCCCTGGTGTAAGACCTCAGATCTTTCAGCTGATCCAAATGTGTTGGAACCTTGACCTTTTCATTCCCTGCTGTCTCTGAATTGCTTGGCATACTTTATCACATAAACAGATCTTCAAAGACTTTGTATCTGTATGTGATGCTGCCTTATACTTCTACACAGACAGCTTCAGGTTAAACAGCATTCAGTTCTGTGGGCAGTTCTACTGTTTTGCCTAAAGTTTTCTAAAGCAGTGGATTTTCATAACAGAAACCTTTTGAAGTCGCTACGTTCTTCTGGGTGTTTCCAGTGTTTGCTTATCTAAGCAGTCTTCTCTCAGCAGTGGCAAATCTGGAAGGGTGGAAAGCTCCTGCTTGCTAGTGACTACAGTTTGTTTGTTTGGCAGTACTAGAACTATGCACATATGTGATTAAATTAAAATAATCCTGCATTTTGGAGAAAACAGATCTGAAGTACAGCTTGGAAAAAACGTCTATTTTTAGCAGAAATGCTTGTTTTTTTCCATGCCCCCTTAAGTGTGGAGAATCAAGATGTTTCTGACAGCAATGATGTGAATGTAGGAGGGAATGATTTTAATGTAAGAAGAAATAGTGAATGCTATGTGTTTCTTTTTGTTACAAGGAGGTGGTTGTAGGATCTGTACTGTATTAGACATCAGTGTAAGACATGCCTTACTCCCTTCACAGGTTTTTCATGGCCTCACAGAATTAATCCTGCTCTGACTGCTCTCTTTCCAGACTATCCATCACTTACTTGTGCTACTCCCCAGCTTTAGGGAGCATTTTTATCATCTTCCTTTGAAATAAAACCCATGCATCATTTCAAAAAGCAGCTCCCTGCCCAGTTCTGTCCTTGCACGCAAGTGTGAGAACTTCCATCAGAGTAATGGAAGAAAGTGCCTGTTTGGATATCAAGGAGTGCTTGCTCTTTTCTCCTAACAGGCATTTCATCTTCAGCAAGTTGAATATTTTTTGATCTTGTCATCAGTTTATACTTTATTCTGACTTCCAGCACAGCATGAAACCCTTCTCTTCTGCAATTTGCTACTGGCCCACCTATAACCCCTTTTTCTCCTTTCTGGGAAGAGAAGAAAAAGCAAAACCCAAAGAAACCAGAAAAGATATCCAAACCGCAGCCCAACAGTGGTAGTTTTTAAAGCTTGGCAGTACATTGTTAGGGGCTGAGAGAGGCCTGAGTTCAAGAGCATGGAGGCAGTCTGGTGAGGAGATAACCATGGTTCTGACTCTTGCTTTGGCAGTTTAGTCTTCTGCTCCTAACACTCTCTATGGCATTAGGAAAAGTCTTCTGCACGCAGACAAGCCCAGGAGGATAGATTTATATCTCTACTGTAATGAAGGACATTGGCTGCCTCAGAGGTTCAGAGCCATAAAGCTGCTTCCCAGCAGAAGCTGCCTTGTGTTTCGGGTGGTCAGAAGCTGCCTTGTGTTTGGGGTGGTCAGCAACTTATGGATCTATGCTTGGGATGTTTGCCACATGCAGGGCAAAGACCCTGCACAAGAGACCCCCCCAGAGAAAGCGACTTCTTTTGCACCTCTGGCTGGAGCTGGGCTAAAACCTTAGCAAGGCTGAAACACCAGGGGAGTGCTCCCATTAGGGAAAGCCTGCCTAGTGCAAGAGTTGTCTTGTATGAATAAAGCCAGAGACAAATCTGCGCTCTTTCTACAAGGATTGCTTCTTTTGACCTGAATCAGCCTGATGCAGTTGCAGCACTGCTTCCATGCAGAGCACTGCATATCCTCCACTTCATTCAGAAAAACCTTGTTAATACTTTCTCTCATGTCTGGTTTGCAGCCTCTTTTGGACTAGCAAACTTGCCTGTTGCTTATGCTGAATTCTGGCCTAAAACAAACTTGCTGAAGCAGAGGGGTACTGATAGCCAGTAGCCGTCCTTAGCTGATGCTACCAAGAGCAGTGTTTTTAATACAACTGTAAGGAACCCCAAGGATAGTATCCTGTCCTCCACATGAAATCATCCCCAAAACACCTTTCTCTAACTTATCTCAAAAAATTATCAGTTACAGACATTACTTCCAAGGGCAATTCATTCCACTATGCTATTTTTACAGTTTGGGGGGGGAAAAAAAGAAAGTTACTTAATCTGTATCTTCCTTGCTGTAATTCAGAAAAGGATGTAAACAATTGCACCTGAAAACAAGTCAGTCCCACCCAACTAGAAGTATACAAAACATCATCATTTTTATGTATCAGGCCCTGGATCATGGGCTAAACTATCCTGCATAGGTGATTTACAAATAGAATAAAATCCTATGGGAATAGAATTAATCACGTAATGATGTAGAAAGGCAGTTGCTCATTGTTTCTGTGTTGAAAAGCTGTGTTCTGTTTGGTTAGCAAGAAAGACTGCTGATGCTGTTATGAGTCACTAAGTATTGCTGCGTTTAACAAATAGCTCTGCTTTTACAAGGACACGACGCAGTAACTTTTCTTTTAAGTGAGTCTCTCAGACTTACCCAATGGAGTTGGAATTTATGGGCACAGGTTACCAGAATGGGGTTTTGAGTCCCAGCAACTGTTTAATGAGTTAACCTGTATTTAAGCTTAGCTTAAGTTAACCACAAGGGATCAGTGTGAAGAGCTGAACTCTGATTTGATTACAACTCCATTCTGTCTAATGCCACTTACTCAGGGGGATGTGTGTGAACTCCTGGAATAAATATCCTCACACTTTTTTGCTCTCTAGAATATGAATACCCTTTTATGATACTCAGATGCATGAATACAATTCAGTTAACAACTGATTTGTGAATCAACTTGCATGCAGCTGTCACGAACTACCATTTATTTATTGCACAAGTGCTTAATTTCTGTTTGAAAAAAATCTGGTTTGAAAACTGAAAAATCAAGAAGATAAAAGATTGAAATGGTCAGAAAGCTCAGCCAGCCCTCACAGAACGTGACTTAACTTTCCATCCTAGAGAGATGTGGTAACTGTGCTCAGAATTAAGAACAAAACAACCCCCCCCCCAAAAAAAACAAACCAAAACCCAAACAACCTTACTAGTTAAAAATACCACTGTAAAGATTCAGCTTCTGTCTGAAGCAATTACAGAGAGGAAGATGAGGCCAGGATCAACAATAAAGAGGTACAGTAATTAGCTGCAATAAAGCACCAAGTGAGCCTTCACTTGCTGCTGTTGATCCTGTGGTACAGTGCCATTACTTTAGAAAAGGGAAATGTGATGGCTACTGACAGAATTTAGCTTTGACAGAATTTCAGTTTGGGGCATATCTGGACTCATTCCATGGTACTTCTACTGCTCTTCAGCACAAGCTTATTTCCTGGTGTTCTTATCACCATGTGATAGATCTTATTGCTATTCTTTGGACAAACTTTTCTGCCTGCTCCAAGCAGGAAAAAATCCCAACTGATCCTTACAAGGAGTTCAGGGAATTAATTTGTCTTTCTGGAGAAGACTCCACTCTGCCAAAAGATTTTGCTGAGACCGACCTGCCACTTTATTTTGAAGAAGTATTTGTTGTCTAACACCCAGCATGATTTCTCCCAGGAGAGCTGAGAAGGTTTGTTTGGCCGATACATTGCTCCTTTTGACTGAGCACAGTTGTGTTCTGTTTATGGCTCATCCCTAGAGACTCCAGTAAATGCAGGAAAATGTCACAGCACACAAATTCACTGAGACAGTTTTAAAAAGTAACAGGAGGGAAAAAGAACAACAACCACTGCCATAAAATAAACAGACAAAAACAGAGAAAAGGTGGAACTTGCCTAATATCTGGTGAGGTTCTTTGAAAAGAAGTGTTTTCAAGGATATTATCATGTTAACAAGATGTTCAGCATGCCAAGATGCTTCACATTGCTGAAGGACTGGGTTAAATGGGTGTTTCTGAGCCTAGTTGGAGAAACATATCCATACAGCAGCAACAGAGGAAAACCACTTCAGCATCTGAGCAGGGGAGCTTTTCTTAATTTGGAAGTGAATGGCTGTGCATGCTAACGGAAGTTGACATTCCGTCCCCAGCTTAGTACAGCTCTGGCCTTTTTACTTAGCACGATCAGTTTGCCAAATGCAGGTTGCATGTGACCCCTTGCTGCCCTTGAGAGTCTGCTGTGTACTGCGAGTGCTCAGCTTGGCTCACACTGCATTTACCTTGAGAAAGCTCTACAGTGCTTACTACTGCATCTCCTTGGTTGCATGTTAGGGCCCAGTCAGGACAGTGAGGAAGGAAGGGATGCAATACATTAGCACAGCTCTTGGCTTCTGCACACTATCCAGGCATTGGACTGGATGATCCTTGAGGTCCCTTCCAACCTGGTCTTCTGTGATACAGACACACAGTGGTATTCAAGCGGAAAATACAGTGCATCCTCTGTGGTTCAGCTGGCTCAACCAGGTGTCCCTCCACAGAAAGACCAATGGGAATGTGAAGCATTTATCTGAGCACTAGTTGGAAGTAAGGTTTGATCCAGAAAATGCCACTCCTCAGGGGAAGAGGGAATCACATGAGTAAGGCAAGTGCACTGGTTTCCAAGATTTTAAAGCTAGTAAGATCAGCTCGTTTACAGCAAGTCACCCAAATTTTCTATATGAAACCCGAAGGCTCCAGTTAGACCTCTAAAAGATTTCCAAAGGCACTGATGCCCAAATCAAGCAAGGTCTGTCAGACTAATTCCTCAGGTGTTTTCTCTTTTGTATCCTTTGTCTATTTCTGGCCAGAGGACCTCTTGAAGTACAGCCAAGTTTATCTTCAGGCACCCTTGAGGTCTGCAGAAGCTGATGTGATGGCTGCATGTTCTTGCTTTCTGCCTTTGTGGCATATAATGCTATTCTTTGAACAATATCTACTCTGATGCAGAAAGGTAATGCATTAAGAGTGAAGAGCAGGGATTTTCCTCTGGAGTAGTAGCCTAGTATGATGACCCTGATTTAGGGCAGGAGGAAGGTCATTCACAGCTAAAGTTAGAGGCATGGGTCGACAGGTGCAAGTCGCCATCATGTTCCTGAGCTACCACTACAATGGTCATGCTCACAACAGAGCAGTAACAACATACATCGTAATTAGTCACTGATAAATATGCTTAGTCACAACCCAAATCTTTCCAAAAGCTGTTGATTCTGAAGACATGGGTATGTTGATGAGCTTGGCATGTGAACAAGGCTGGTCTCAACTCCCAGAGTTGGACATAGGAACACAGTGAGACTGTGATGTGGGCAGACAATAACTAACACCACCACCTATTCCTCTGCAGCTAAACACTCAAGTGAACCACATAACAGGGAGTAACAGTGCTGGTCCCTTCAAACTGTGCTCTTGCTTGATGTCCAACCCCCTCTCTAATGTCTGGAGAACGACTGCCACAGTGCTGAGACTTGAACTGACCATGGCCAAGATTAACTGAATCCTTGACATTCCAACTTTCAGCCTTGGCGTTCAGCTGTCAGATACTTGCTCTGAGCAGCTGGAGGTGACAGAGTGACTGATGCTTGCTATGATTAATTACCATGGGGGCCAGTTTCCACAGTCCTACTCTGAGCCTGTTGTGTGGGCGAATGCATGTGTTGGAGTGTTGACTCTTGTAGCCTGTCAGCATAGACCAGGCTAATTGCAGTAATTACTACTTTTAGCTCTGATTGGGTTTCATGGGCCATGGCAGCTAGGCACAGTTGATAAAATGCCACTTTTATGCAGTATTGATGTAGACCAGGAGAAAAGAGAGTCTTAAACCAAGCAAAAGACCCCAAATCCTTAAAATTGTCAGCTTTGCTGCTTGAACCTTCATGTCAAGTGAACTGTGCTCCAGATGTATCCAGATGGGCTAAATAGCAAGGATTAGTTCCTTAGGAACTGGAGCTGCACTCTGATTTCAGGAAGAAATACGCTTCTTTAGATGGCTTTGGCTTTTCTACTCAAATTTTACTGGGGATTTTTTGGTCCTAAAGCTGACAGAGAACTTGAGGAGGGAAATGACTCCCAAATGACTGTTTTTATTACATGTATTTCAGCTCATCTCTTCTCCACAATCCCTGTGCTGAAAGATACATAGCTTTGGCTTTCAACAGAGGCTAAGAGTTTTAAAGCCGTGTGTAGGGACGGGGGTC
>NW_009928795.1:19283-57924 GCF_000696875.1 Nestor notabilis
AGGCAGCTTCTGAAGCTAATTAGTAAATGAGGTCAGGAACAGGGTTGTCTGGAAGGTGCTGGGTGGCATGCAGAAAGCACAAGCATGGATTTCAGACTTTTGGGGAACATGCACTTTGGGTGCAAAGACAGCTGGAAGTCAGGTTTTATTGCAAAAATATCCTCTCTGCTTATGAATTTACATGCTCAGCATGCTTATGCACATACACACATGCTTACAGTCAGCTCCTCCTCTTGCAGGCAGTAAATATACTTTTTAAGTCCCCTGCTCCCATCTTTAGCATGAAGATGTGCTGGGATGAACCCACTGTGAATGGGAGTGCCCTACCCCATTGCTGACGCCACTTTGGTGGAAGTGTAGTGTTTGTTACCGCAGGGTGACAGCTTTACTCCAAGGCTTTTGATTTTAAATATCTGTTTCCAAGCACCTTGCTTTATTGGAGAGCCTTTCTTTGTCAGACAGGCTGGGTGAAGAAGTGCATCTCAAAATTAATCTGCTTCATGGAAAACTTCCCTTTGCTTTTTTTTAATTGAGAGGATGGCAGAATGTACCAGCACTTGGCTTTCACTGGTATCTCTGAATCATGTTCCAGTTCCTAGTATTTCACACTTTGTAATCTTCTTGACTGATTCTGATTTCATCTTTGAAGTCATTTACCGAGCTTGTTTATCAAAAAAGGCAATCAGACATGTTCCTTATATGATGCCCTGAGAACTGCCACATAGACCTGAATATTTCCTTTGATAGGCAGGCTCAGACACATAGGCATATCTCCATGGCTAAACAGGTTACCATGCATTAACTGAGCCCCAGTAAATCACTCTTTGCATAATCTTAACTCACAGCAAGTTCAAAGTAGGCATGTTAATGTAACCATAATGAAGGAATGTAACCTAGAGCATCCGCCACCAGCTGAGAACACGCACAAACTCAGTTACTGTAAATTGCCAAGCTACAATAATTCTGTCATAATTCTACCTCTCTAGGTTAATTTGGTGTGACTTTTGCATCTAAACTCCTGCCTTCATGGAGATTGCAGAAGCTGGTTCCCTGTTGTTCTGTACTTGTACTGTCATTTATGGCAAAACAGAGTGCAAAGTGGGTGTACAGTGCTACAAAAGCATAAATATTTTTCCAGATGTCTCTGCTTTTAGCCAGCCTACTCAGTAGATCTAGATTCAAACCTCACCAGTTTTGTTTTGGGTCAAACCCTTTAATTCTGTATCATTATCTGTACTATTCTCTCTAGGGAACTTGGCCCACGGCCCATAGGGAGGTAGAAGGAGTAGGTCAGCACTTTGATATCAATTCCATGCGTCACTGAATCATCTCATGCAATGGATTTAATCCAGGCCAGACATGGGCACATAAGTATGTTTTTAACCTACTAGCCAGAGCACACCACAGTATTTATGTCAGCTTCAGCCCAGGCATTGGTTGTCTCCCGCTGTGAGAGAAGACATTCTCATGCCATAACACTTCAACTGTCTCTAAAGGAACCACAGCAGCTGCTCTGCAATCTTGCTGGTTTATTCTAGCAAGCTAGAATTATTATGCTTGATCAGAGCCACTTTTATTTATGACTCAAGCTGTCCCAAAGGGAGGGAGGTATTCTGCAAGACAAGTACACACGTATTTGTTTCGACTAGCACTGACTGTCCATTTCTTCACACAGACAAGTTCTCAACTCATAACCTGTATCATTCCATCATATTTCCAGCTCCTGGATTTTCCTCTGTAGCCTTGTGCATTTTCCAGCTTATGGTTTGACAGAGCTCTGTGAAGTCACAAGATCAGCACAGAGATTTTCTTTGTTGCTGTTTTTGGAAGGAAGATTAGATTTCTTGCTGATGTCAATTTTTGGTGTTCTCGCTTTTTCCTGTGGTCTGGAAAGAAAATCAGCTTCATGGCCGATTGTTAAAGAAATATTAACAATGGTTATTATGAAATGTTTGATGGCGTTACAAACCCTCAAGTTATGACCTGATTTTCTCCCAGGTAAGGTTTGCAGCCCTTGATATCTGGTCTGCTTGCAACTGAAAGGGGTTTATGTAGTGGTTAAATCACAGATTAATACAGACAGGAAGCAGAGATATCTGTGAGGACACTTGTCTTCCCCACATGCAGTAGTCACTATTAAAAGCCCACAACAGCAGCCTCTGATTCTGTTCCACTGATGCTGAAGTCTATTCTGTTTATGAGCAGGAAGAAACAGTGCAGCATTTCATGTAGGACAGGACATCTGTGTGTGCCAGGTTCATAAAGGTGTTGCCTGCTGGCAAGAGCTCAGGCCCTGACCATGCCTGGATTAAGTCTTCTGCTGCTGACTGTTACAAGCAGTATGTTGTGCAGGAAGAAGGATCTGGACAATTTCTGGATCCTCTGGCTATACTGAGATCGCAGGCAGAGGTTTGTATGGTTCCGTGTCCTCTGCTCGCTCAGAGCCTGGGACCTGTTTATTGCGAACAGAAGCAGGACTCGCTGTGCTCAGCAATCTGAAGATAATCCCTGTCCCAACTCTCTCTGCAGGACAGGCCCCAGGTGAAAAAGTGATGCAGCATCTGTCCCCAGCCTCTGGATGAGCTAGACACATGACACTGGCCCAAAAGGGGCTAAAGGAACCCTAGAAGTTAAAGCAAGGAAGATGCTGCTGAAACAGAGTGTGTGTGAAGTGATGCAGGGGGCAGAAGGCTTGTGATGTGAGCACAGGGCTTGCTGGAGCAGGAAATCAGCATGTTGCTGAAATGTTATGGTTTTACAGCTACCTCTCAGCACTGATTCTGGGTTAGGCAGGAGACGTGCAGACCCCTGCCCTCTTGGGCTTCTCACAGTTAGAGCTGATGAATCTCTGGTGTCTGAGACAGGGTGATAGGCCTGAGAGGCTGATTTACCTCGTCTGTGCCATGTTAAGGAGACTCTCCAGTGAAGTGATAGCAGCTGAATTCCACAGTCACCCTATAGAGGCTATTTTAATCAGCTTTCTGTGTGTTTGCAGCTTCTATTTTGCTTTACTTTGACAAAACTTGCTACAAGTGTACAAGTTGTATTCCTGTTACATCTTACAAACTCCCCTAGCTATGTGTTAGTATCTCTGTAATGGCTTGGTTATAAACAGGAGCGATGGTTTCTAATGTAGAGCAAGCACAAAACCTCTGTGCTCTTTGCTTGCTTTCCTTCAGTAAGTCTGGCAAAATATCCTGCAGCTGAGATTTAAGTGATGTAATCTTTACAGTCTCATCAAAGCTATGGATACAGTTGATTGCATGCAGCAGGGAAGCAGTGCTAAGCTTGGTTAAATGTGCTCACTTGTTTTCATTATCCCACTTTTTTTTATGGGCCCAGCATGGCAGCTTGGGAATACAGAACATTTTTCCTCCTTCAAAGGACCTGCGATTTGCTTTGTTTCTTAAGTCATCTCTTTGAATGCATTTCTAGGTCTGCTAATTATTCATTATACCCTAATATATTTAGTCCACCATTTTCATTCTTTCTTTGGTGAAGAAAGTTGTTATTTATGATTCAGAAGCTATTTATGAAGCAGACAGTCTGGTATTGTCAAAAAACAGGAGTGGGGGGAGCAGTTTTAACTATTAAAAGAAGCTTTGATTAAAAAGTGTGAGTTAAATTAACAAGTGCAACCAGTTTTCTCTTTTTTTTTTTTTTTTTTTTTCCCCCTAGATCTGCAGAAGAAAGCATAATCCATTAATCTGTCAGACCTAACCTGAAACTACAGGACTTGTTCAAATGCCCCAGGACATGGACAGGTCAGTTCTGTTTTATTTCTTTTGGATGGTGTGAACAGTGCTTGCTGGCAGTGGTTGCTGCAGCTGTTTTGTAGTCCATAGGCTCAGAAATGCAATTTTGCTGTAAGGGAGAACCTCATAGGAGCTGGCCTTTTATCCTGACAGGGTGTGGCTAGACACCCTAAAACCAAGATGGTGTGTGTCCTGTTGTTTCAGCTTGGAATTGTGTTGTGTTATGGTTGCTTGAGGATCTAATTTTCCATCAGCCATTGCGTTGGATCATACAGCAAGGAGAATTAAGCATCAGTTGAATTTAGCAGCTTTGGAGATTCTGGTTACTGTATAAGCTGAAGGTGTCAGGGCAGGGATAATCTTTCTGTTCTGTGTTGGTTCAAAACTGAGCAGACCTTTGGTTCATGCCAAGGATCCAAAATGTCCTTAAACAGGTATGTCAGCTTTTTAGTTCTTACAGATACATAGTTTTATATCCTAGCAGGAGAATTTTTTTTTCTTTTTTGTATAAAGAAAATAATCTTGGAGAGAACTATTCATGAACCCCAATTGTGTAGGAGCCTGAGCTGGGGTTTTACTGTGGTGCTCACTAAGCCTGGCTGAGGTCCACATGCATCTGTTGGATTAGTTCTTACATGAATACCAAACATTTCAGCATGTAGCTTGATGAAGCAGTGCAACAGTAAGAGCAACATAAAAGTAAATATTCCTAAAGGAAATAATAAAGTTCTCTAGCATGAAAGTCAAGCGAAAGAGAAGGGGGAAAAAAAACTCTCCACATGACTAGTTACTTGACCTTTGCATAAACTACTACAAAGGGCTCAGTTGCAGCGTGTCTTCTGTACTGCCAGCCCTATGCAGTGTCTTCACCAAAACCTTGTATGCAAGCCCAAGCAATAGATGTGGACAGCTGAAATACTCCCACTGATATAAATTCTTATGCTAGGTGTGCTTAACCAAGCGAAGTCCATAATTACGGGTTTTGAGCGTATTAACTCCTGTATAAAACACAGTGGTAAAATACTGTACTTATTATACAAATTGTCTGCAGTGCTATAGTGGTCTGACAGCATCTATTTGTTTCTTCGTGCACGGAGATTGCGAGTTTCACAATTGTCTATTGTTGCCAACCAAACTCATACGTATTGGTGCTTATATTTGACTCGTATATAGTTGATTCCCTCCACTTTAACAGCTCAGGTAGACAGTGTCCCAGTGAGAGCAGTGGCTTTATATCCCCATCTTGAACCTGTACTGCTATGCACCAGATGTGAATGAGTAGTGCCAAAAAGTAAATACAGGCAGCTGTGTGATGCCAGAAGTACCAGCATGACTGCTCTTGTCTAGGTACTTATCTGTTTTCATCCCTTCCTCCTCCAAATCCTCCCCAGTCTGCTTCTGTCTAGAAGAGAAGAGAGATGGAGAAATTTAGGAACGTTTTCTTTTCTGTCTGTGTCTTTCTGCATCCTTTTTTCCCATGTCTGATTCTCCAAGCTTCAGTCTAGACAAAAGCTAGAATTCTTAAGGATGAACTGACATAAGAGAGAAAAATAAAAATGCAACTAATCTGAAAAGCAAGTCAGAAAAGAAAGTCATCTTTTCCTGTTACATGTTTGCATGATGTATAGCGTAAGTGTAAGTCCCTGGAGTCTGACCCCTTACAGCTGAGTTCCTGCTCCTGGTATAAAGAACAAAATAAGCATATAACATCAGGGTAGCTTGTGCAAGTCTCTATTTAATTACAGTGCTGCATGAAGACATTTGTTGGTGTCACATGTACTTGTGATGGGTATTACACATTCTTGACTCTTCAGGGAGTCATGTTTTCACTGGAGATTTTCACCACAGAGGTAGTGGCTTTTTTTTTTTTTTTCCTGTTTTCCTTTTCATTTCAGCAGGATTTAATAAGCTAGTTAGACCTACTGTAATTAGTTTACTCTTCAATCAGGAAGATAAACAGTATCATGACTGTAGTGGGAGCAAGCAGGCAAGCGCCAAATACAGTGCAGGCAGAATTCACTAGCTTCTTAATTAAAACCTGTTCAGGGGTGCAGAGAGCCACACGGGCTTCAGGAAGCTGTGAATCTCAGGGAAGAAAAGCAGGAACAGGAAGACTCAATAAGCAGAACTAAAGCTTCAATTACAAATAATGAATCACAAAATAGGGATTATAGCAAGGGTCTTAAGTTCTTCTTCAGGAACGAAGAAACGAAATCTTCTCACTAACGTGATTTAAAAAACATATCGGTACCCTTACCATCATCAGCATGTCCCTCCATCTGAAGTCCTTGGGAAAACAGTGTTTTTTTCCAGAGGGGAAGTAACAGTGAGGACTGTGTTTGCCAGACGCAGATCTGTGGGAAAGAAGCCTCAGAGTCCTGCATGATGTGACTGACTGCAGCAAACACTTTCCATCACAACTATGGGCTGGTTGTCGTTGCACCAGGTGCTGTACAAACAGATTGCAAAGACTGTCCTTGCTCTTGGCATTAGTTTATTCTTTGTAAAGCCAGAGGATGATATATTTCGGTCCTCTTTCAAAAAGAGTTGTGAAGGCTTGATTCGTGGGTGGAAGGTGCTTTATCTTGTTGTCTTTAAGTGTAGACGTATTATGGGAAAGGAAAACCTGCTGCAGAAGAGATGAACAGACATGGCATTACTGCCTTTCCAAGGGCAGTTGGTATCTTCCACAAGATACCTTTGAGCCCGGAATGTTAGGAATGAGTGGCTTAAAATGTCATTGGGATGAATGATAGGCTGCAGGCAACTTCTCCCAACAAATAATTAATCTCTAGGAAATGACACTGGGCTTTTTTTGGTCCATGTTAGCAAACATATCATGGACATAGGCCCTTTTTCAGCAGCTTTTTCCTCCATGACGTTTTGGAAGAGTCTTTCATCAGTGAGTCCAGTAGTTCGGGTGAATTGAGTTATAAACCTCTGCATCTAGATTCATAAAGAAAATGTTCGAACAAGTTCCACAGTATGGAAGATGAAGATTTTGTCCTGGGTTAACACTGAACACAAAATAAAATTATGGGACAAAGTTAAGACACTGTTTAAATTCCACTTATTTTGAGGGCTCACACCGGGTTTATTACAGGGCAAATACCACCTATGGCAACTTCCAAATGCTTTAAAGCTTTTTTTCCTATACGCATATTATTTTCTATTTTGATTAAGCTTCCCACCTGCTAGCTTAAAGTCCAATGGCACCTTTCTGCTTTGCCATTGTGAATATGTTAGAAAATAGAGCAGTAGCTCGTTACTATTTTTCCACTAAAAAACCTACCAGCTTTACATTATTCTTTGAATCTTTTAAGTAATACCAGTCTGAGTTGATTCCTATCACTGAGCAAACTTGCTTGGTTAAAATTTGGGAGGAAAAGAAAAAGGACAGATAGCTTGCGCCTGAGATCTCTTGGGGCAGTGTTTCCAATTTTGTAATTAAAAAGGGATTGGAAAGTTTCCTGTGCTTCTGTAAGAAGTGGGTTTTTTTCCTTGCCTATAATCCTATTAACATACAAAGTACAAAGCTTCCCTAGCTGTGCATTACAATGCTAAGATAGAAGAGTGCCTGGCCCCATCTTACATGTCCTTAATGTTTTGTTCTGATAGCATCATGTAACACCTGGTTCATGTATGTTAAAAAATGTTGCTCTGGTAAGCATGTACTCTCCTATTTAGTTAATATATAGGACCTATTTCTGCTGAGAGTATAACCTAAAATCCTTCACTAAACTGGGACACATTTAGGCATCTGTAGGATCATTCTTCATTTAAATTTGTAGCTGTGAACAGACCTTGAAGAGCCATGTTCAAATGCTGTAAAAGTCCATGGGCTAAATACTGGTAACATTGGTCATCAGCCTCTTCCAGGAATACAAGGTTTAGAATGGAAAGCTTTGGATCAAGGTGGGAGTTATGTTTCAATTTCAGAAAATGGCCAAAAGCATTATAGCTTTTAGCTATAGCTGCTTGACATAATCTCTTTTTAATATACATCTGGAACACATTTTACCAGCACAATCCATCCCATAGGAAAAGGCTTTGTTAGCAATATAGGAAAACCAGGGAATAAAAGAGCCCCCATTCGCAGCAGTCTTCATCTATTCGGAAGCAGAAACTATGTGAATATTCCACAAACTGCATAGAGAGAAAAGGGATTATATTGCTCTCCAGACTGTGTTTTAATACCT
Organism: Nestor notabilis; assembly: GCF_000696875.1. Classification (NCBI taxonomy): domain Eukaryota; kingdom Metazoa; phylum Chordata; class Aves; order Psittaciformes; family Psittacidae; genus Nestor; species Nestor notabilis. Next base: position 27,238 of record NW_009928795.1, read on the forward strand.
TTAGAAAACAGCAGGTAGCTAGAACTTGGGAACCTTCCTCTGCATATGGCTTTTGTAATCACCTAGTTCTCCAGATCCAACACTAATTTTTAGCCAGGCCTATTTGTATGTCATTTTATTCATCTGACTATATTTTATTTACAGAGATATTACAAAATATATTGCGAACTGAGTACAATTAGTAACTACAGTGTGGATTTGGTAATGCCAGAGTCAGTGTGGTGAAATTCGGCTGTTAGGGGTTTTCATTTGTTTTAATCGATGAAAGATAGATATCAGAGAGTAAGGGATGCTGGAAACATCCAGACCTTTGCAGAGTCTAACTTAGACACAGGACCAGGTCCAGCTAGGGACTATCTTGGGCTTTTATTCTGGCTTTTTCCAAAACACACAGTTAAATATTGTGTACTGTTAATTTAAATTAATTTAGGCACGATGTTATTCCATACACTCTCTATTGAGAGACATAGGTAAATCATATCTGAAGTGGTCCTTGGCTTCATGGGACCCCAAAGTTAGGTAAGAAGAACTGGACCTAACTTAGCTGACTTGCTCAAGTTCACATCTGAGGCAGACATGGCTGCAGATGCCACACCTGGCACACTCTCTTCCTGTTTCTACATTCACCACACTAACACTCCTCACCTAGTTTTGTATCTTCTTTTATGAGAGTGGAGATGAGATGCTGGTGGGCAGAAATTGCAGCTGGGCTGGCTGATGATAGATGATAGTTGGTGTCCTGCTTGATCTGAATCTATACCATGCAATACAAGGTATCACTTCTTTAGTTTCGCTCCATCTGTTTTTTGGCTTAGGCTTCTGTTCAATTCATCCTATTTATTCATATTTACACTTATGTAGTGGTCCCACACGATACCTATCTTCCCTTTCTTCCTTCTGCCTGTTGCTCGTAGGCCCACATTGTTGCAGGGATTGGATCTGTAGGTGGCAGAACCTTCTTAGCCCACTTGGAGATGTCTTAAAGATTTTTCTCAAGGCTTCAGAAGTTTAATACTGGGTAAGTCAGCTCAAGGTGAAGGCAAAGCTATTGCACAGATTGTCCGCAAGCTCTGTCTGGCTCCTATTGCAAAGCAGAAATGATGGTCTTGTCTTTGGTGAGAATTTTATCAATGACATGACACGCAAGCCAGTAGCAGCAGTGACTTACTGCTACCAACGCACGGCTCTGCGCCTGTCTGTGTTTAATGCACTCAAGGTTAGATGGCCACAGGCAAGAATCAAGTGAGTGTGTCTTGATTTTTGCTTCCACTTCAAACACAGTGTGAGGGTACCTCTGAAAAGTGCCCTTGGGATTGGCGTTCCAGAGTCCAAAGGTCACCTTGAGGAATGACAGAACCTCCCACAGGAAGGTCCTCATTGCATCTGCACCAGGAGGTGCATGGGCACGGCACTGTTGTAACACTGCAGGCCTCATGCCCAACACAAGAGCTCGAGACCTCTCCACGGCTGCCCATTTGTGTGCATGAATGGCGTTGGGTTTATTTTTTCTCATCCTGGAAAATGTGGTTACTGTTTTTACTTTTAACAATGGAGGATCTTCAGGAAAGCCTTGCGAAATTCAATGTTGAAGGTGGTGTAAATAATTGGGTTGACAGCACTGTTGACATATCCAAGCCACGTAAAGACGCTGTACATTGCTGGGGGGATGTTGCAATCGCAGTGCATGTTCAGGATGTGAGTGATGAAGAATGGGAGCCAGCAGATGATGAAAACACCTGGGGAGAAAGGAAAGAGACAGATTTTGATTTCTGAAAGCTGGACAAATTTAGAGACTATGAGAACAGTAAGGTTCTTTGGGGTATGAAGGGAAAATGTTTCTCTGAGGAATAAGCCTTCTGTTTGTCTGTTAACTATCATAGTCTATATTCTGAGTACCAGAGAACTTCTTTGCTGGTGTGATTAGACCAGTTACATCAAAATATCTGGCCTTCAGAGGTACCAGTTTCTTGCTGAGAAACTATGCTGCCTTTTGTGTTCTAGAAAGCCCATGAGTTCTCTCGTCCCTGCACCCAGCTGTCTTGTGGCAGTCCAAACACCCCAAAGGTGGACTTTTGAGCCTTTTGTATAGCACTATGACCTGTTTCTAGCTGGAAAGGAGGAAGCCTTCCTATTGGCAGCCTCTTGCCTACATGTCCTCTAATGTTTCAAGTGACGTTACTTCGGTGGAGGCCTGGAAAAAACAGTCTACACTGGACATGCAGACCGGCTACCCTAATCCTTGGTAGCTGTTGGTTTTCTGCAGAAATACAAGAGGAAGCCAACGTGCTCTCTCACCAAGTACAATGGCTAGCATCTTAGTGGCTCTCTTTTCCTTCTGTTGTGACAATTTCCTCCTGCTCAGAGCCTTGAGAAAGTTTCTCGTCTTGCCATTGGGCAGAGACTGGGTCTCAAAGACCTTGGCTGTATGGGGTGTTTCTTTGGCATGTCCATTCTTCTCTAGTTTCCCAGGGCTGTCCAAGGCTGCCTGCAGAGTTGAGTTTGTGCCCCGATTAGAAGCCACTGGCACAACCAACTGATGGTTACTTGGTGCTGCAGGTTTGATGGTGGTTTTCTCAGGGGGACTGGTACTGGACACCATTTCCATCTCTTCTATGTGACTCTCCACCTCCTGGACAAGAATCAAACGTCCACAACATAAAGACACATAAATATACAGAGAGAAGCAATAAACACTCCTTACAGAATGAAGCTGGATGATGCTGAAGAGCAATCAATCCCTCTTCTCCCTGTGTTTTTGGTAAATGCTTGGAGAAAGGGCTGTAAAGTGTTTACAGAGAAGAATATGTTTGGGTACAACTGCAGTGAATGACTCTCCTTTATTGCACAAAGAGGTTAAGAAATAGGAGAGACACTGTTTCCACTCCCCATGGATTTTATTTAGGTCTTCAGAATATAAACAAAAACGAAATCAACAAGCAAAACCCAACCAAGCCAATGCAGTCCGAGACTTAAAATAAATAACAGAGGAGAAGAAAATCAAAGACACAAAATGTTAAAATGTCATGGCTTTTATAGCTGATCTTTAGGTGAGCTTAGTCTGGCTTTTTGAGTTCTATGATCTTAAACCCCCTGCTTCACTCTAAGGAACGGGAAGAATATTTAAATTTTGAGAATGAATGGTAACCTTTGTTCTTAGTTTATTTTTCTCCCACCTTACAGAAATTCATTTTGTGTCCTGAGAGGAGAAAAGGGGGAAGCTAAATGCTCTGAAAAGCTACCACTTCTCTTTAACACTCACCACTTTGCGCTTATTAACTTGGAAATTCCCATTGGACTTCACAATAACTGTGCAGAGCTTGACGTCTTCTGGATGAGTGCATTTGTCCTAAGGGGCAAGCACCAGCTCAGAGGTTACACAAGCAGAGAGTAATTGGGAAGGGGAGCTGGTAAGGGAGGCAGGTGGAAATACAAACACAGGGCACGAAGCAGAAAATAGTCAGTGTGGCCAAGGTGCTAAGACTGGTGCAAAACTGCTCTGAAGAAGCAGTAATGGAGGCAGCTACCCCTCGTGATTCTCACCAGAGGAAACAAACCACAGAGATCTGTTTACGTTTTGGTCTATTCCTTTCTCACTCCCTCTTTTGCTTGACATGGTACTGACCTCTGAGGCAATGCAGTTTGAAGGTAGTGCCTCTGGGAATATACATTCCTCCCTGGCATGTTCTGCGAGAGCAGTGTTTTGACAAGCAGTCTCACACTTAACATGCTCAGCTGGACTCCACTTCTATACATATCTCCTGCTCTGAGAGGCTGTTTGCACCGTAGAGAGATCATTACCAGTGATGTAGATCGCACCCCAGCCACGCAAACAATTTCCATTTAAGTTCTTCGTCACAAGTGCAAGACTGACTTAGAAAATAGTATAGCCTGTAGTCTCAGGTACCCCAACCCAAATTCAGCAGAACCAAAGGAAATGCAGCCTGGTTAATGAAGCAGCTCCTCATGCAGATCTGCTGCTGAAACATCCCCTGGGCTCCAGAGAGGCCAGTGAAGCACCAGCCAGTGACCTGACAATCCAGAGTGTGCAACTGGGACTCCCAAATGGCACAGGACACAGCATTCACCTTTGTGATCCAGTATGTCGTCTAGTCCAGCCAGTGTCATTTGAAAAAAGGAGGAAGTGCTTTGGGGAATGAAGTAGAGCAGGAAGGGGAACGGACAGAGTCTGCTGAGAGCAAGGCAGAGGTCTAGTTACCTTCAGTGGGGCTTGTGTGTCTGAGTCCAGGCCACGGCTGCTGAGCTTGGTGGTGACACGCTTCCTGCGCTTCTGGAGGACTATGTAGATCTGCACATACACCAGCAGGGTGACAATGAAGGGAACGTAGAAGGAGACGATAGAGGAATACACGACAAAGGTAGGGTTGGCAATGATGCATTCATTCTCATCTGGAAGACAAAAAGTTTCAGGCTTGTTGTCCCTGCTGCTAGGAGCTAGCACCGTCTTTGCCCTCTTCTCTCCCTCTTTAAGAAGGCACATTGATACCAAGAGAGTAAGGGGTTCAGATTCTAAAGAACACTACCATGTCAGATGGAAGTGGTACCAGAAGAGCAAACTCCCCTTGGGAGTCAAATACAACCCAAAATCCCTGACTATTGCTTGCATTATAATTATAAGCCTACCTGTCCCATGCTGTATACAATCCAGTCTTCCTATGAAACTGATGGCTGAACGGCCAGTTCTTTTCTTTCCTGTCTTGGTGAAGCTATTTGTCCCACAAATTTCCTTTTCACATGTTTTAATATAAGAGGCATTTTTGATTTTGTAGCGGACAAATGTTAATGTAACTTCAGAGTGTGTTGTGTAAACATCTATGTAACCTCTGAAACACTGGTCTGGAACAGCAAAAAGATGAAACAGATACAGAAGCAGCTGACAAACAGCTGGAATGACATGGGGAGAGGACACCTGAAACAGGGATGGATGCATCCTGATACACCTAAAACCTCATGTTTATTCCTGACTTGTAAGAGACAACTACCTGGGGACTCAGTAAAGCCTGGAAGATGCCAATAGCCAGCTGCAGGTGCCATAACACTTACCTGTGTTGTTGAGGCCAAAGAGGAGCGGACAGGAGATGGCAAATGAAAGCACCCAAACCACAGCAATCATGGCTGTGACCCTGCGCTTCGAGCTGTAGCGGGTGTTATACAGCATTGGCATTGCTACTGCTGTGTACCTGCAATGTGAAGAGACAAACCCAGTCCATTGTTATTCTGCCAGTGCTGACAAACTTCATGGGAAATGACATCTCGTTGCTGTGTTTGAAAGCCTGGACCAGTAAGAGAATAGAGGGCAAGTCATATTTCACACATCTCCAAGATGTCTGCATTCCCTGTTTTGGAAGGCATGAGGCTGGGGTCAGCTTAGCATAGCATTTTATTTCCACTCTCTCTGAGCTACTGCCTTCCCACTGGTGTTTGAAAGGACAGAAGCACTGAATTAATGGGGACGTATACACACAATTTTATTTTCTCTCTTGAGACTAGAGTTTCTATATCTGCTTCTGATGGAATCCCTGCTCAGACCTCATATAGGTCCTCTAAACTACTCTTCAGGAGACATCAACTACACTAGCTTTTGTCATTTTCAAGTCTCTGAGTCACAGGTAAAATTAGAATATATAAAGATGGCCGTGACTTGTTACTGTGGATCTGACACAACTTGCTGCTGTGCAGCTCTCACCTGTCTATGCTGATGGCACAGAGGTTGAGGATACTGGCAGTACACATCATAACATCAAGGGTTACAAAGATATCACAGTGGATCCGACTAAACCTCCACTCACCAACGACCTGCAAAAAGAAAATACAGGGTCAGTAAAAGAATTCACGAAGTCTATGCTATTAAGAAGGTCTAAAGGGAGAATTTTACACAAAGCTATATATGCTTGCGGGTAACTGGAGTTCCACTGGTTCAAGAGGGATCAAAATCCTGTCTACAGAAGTTGCAGCTGGAATCGGGTCACATGCAATCAATCACATGCTGCTTCAAGTAGGATTGTTTGCCATCAAGTGCCTTCAAGGACTTTGTCCTGTCTAGTCTAAAGGCCTCAAATGATGGCATGGCCACAAAGGAAGTACTTTGCTCCATCCAAACCATTCTTTTGAGTGTTCTCCTAACGGCTGGTGTGATTTTGTCTTTTCTAATTCCATCCTGTTACTCTATTGTGTTGGGCAGCCTGAACAGCAGACTCTAACCTGGGCTTGTATTCCAATGATATATGGGAGTGCAAGTCTCCTTAAAGACAGAGTGAACTATGGAGTAGCTTAAACAGGCCTCTGAAGCACTATATGAAGAAGGAAATACAATTACAGGCGCTCAGGACATAAAATTAATGAGCTTGCAGGTTTTTGTTAGACACTTTTTTGCAATTATACCTAGCAAAGACCAGGAGATTTCCATCATTTCCTAGTGTAAAAACATCAGGGTAGATTTTTTTTTTTTGTGTCAACAAGATTAATGTAGTTCAGAGAGACACACTACATGTTGTGATAAAGACAAAGAACTACTGATAACGCTTCCCGTTACCAATAGCCTTTTTCTCTTCACTTATCTTGCTATTGAAACTGAACTTTGCCAATTAAGTTTAATAGCAATTATTAGGACTGCTGTATTTGACATGTGATGAAAAAAAAGTATATTTCCCTCTAATAAAAATAGAGTCCTATTGCATTTGAAAATAGATTGAATAAGATAGCTATTCTTCAGTTATTTCTGCTCTGATATACATAACCATAGGCAGCATAAAGAAGGAAGAATGACTGCATTGAAGCCTGAGTGACAGATGAATACTCAGTGATTAAAAAAGCAGTTAAGAGACAGTTACATCAGTAACTTTGATGAGAATTTGCCCAAAGGCAAAGGTTTCCAGCCAGATATAAGCTTCTGCAAAACCAGTTTCCTGCATGCATAATTTTGAGTTTATGGGAGATGCTGTAAACTGCAGCAGTTCTTTCTCTTACTGCTTCCATTTACATAGGAGAAACCTCAGAAGTTTGGAGGAAGAAGATTTGTTTGCATTGAGGCTGCTTTTTAAAAGGATTTCCTTTTGACATTTGTTTTTGTCCAAGCTTGTGATGCAAAGGCATTAATAAAATGAAGATATTTACAGAACAAAGGGTCTGGCAAGTTTTGATTTCAGACTGTAGACCCAGAGAGGGACTACAGTGTGCCTAACCCGCGTCAGTCCAATGGCTCTTTCTCTATCAGCAAGTATTTGTCATGGGTTTTGTTGCTTCAAGCTAGCAGTAGGTTTAGCAGAGTGTGGGTAAGAGCAGAAAGGGCAAACATGCATTAAAAAAAGGGAATAAATAAAAAAGTCTTGCTGAGATGTAAAGGCCTGATTGTCCTACTTGCCAGATTCGGGAAACTGAGGTTCCTGGCCCACTCCATATACGCATGAGCCCAGAAAGGGAAAGCATCTTATACCATTTGCTCTTTATTCTTCCACATTAAAGTAAGTGTCTGAGAGACTCTTACAGCTGGGCCTAAGAGAGCAAGAGTTTGTCACAGCATAAGCCTCTGCTTAAAATGGCTTGTCACAAAAGAGGAATATAATAGAAGAGCTTCATTAGTTCCAGAGGAATTGACTACAATCACACCAGCCTGTGGTCATATAAAAAAGCCGTAGCAGGTGCATGATGCTTTACATTTTTAAAGTGCCATGAAAACGATAATTAACTAGAGTGATAATTAGTATTGTGGTTTCTTGACAGCCTACATCATGTCAGTGGGTTTGTTTTGCTTTGCATTAGTACTTAATAGGCTGATTGATTATGGCTTCTTCCCCTGTTCTCCTGTTTTATCATTTTCTTTCATAAATCGGTGCCTGAAAATTAACTGCAAGCTCAGTATAGTTTCAGTCTTATGCTTTCTCTCCACTGTTTATTCTCTCTTGGTTGTGATTGCCACCAGCATGCCAGCTCTTAGCTGGCTGAAGCACACGGGCATCCCAGCAAAGCGAGCCAAGTATGTATCTTCTCTTATTCTTTCCTCTAGAGGTGCATTTCATTCTTTAATGCTATTTACTGTTGCAAGAGTAATTTGCCATCAAGTAAACAGGTGGCAGTCTTGGGAGTATTTGGCTTTCACAGACGACAGTGCCACTCAAATATGGCTCTGCATGCAGCAGCATAGAGCTCTCTTGTACCAAACTGATGTGTTAATGGCTGCAATGTGGAAAGTAGCTCACTTGCGATTCTGTTTCTCTCAGACATTGTGACATAAAAGCTTTGGATTTACATCCTACTTCTACAATTGTCTGCTCTTCTTACTACTGCAGTCCTTCAGAAATAGGGGTTTGATTACTATTGATGTAGCTGATTAGTGTGACTCCCATGATGTTGTTGCAGACTCATTCTTATGTTTGGGGATGAACAGTTTGTCTATGTTGTTTTGCTGTTGACCCCTCTATTTAAAGGCCAGATTTTCAATGCAATTGGATTGTAATTAGGCCCTCTGAACACCAGCATATTTTCAAGTCAGCTTGCCATCTGCTATCATATCTATTTCCTGGAAAAATCTGACCAACTGTTAGGAAATGAAAAACACTTTTGTTTTGGGAAATTCAGGACTTCTTGAAATAGCTGATGTTCAGGCTGCTGAACTTCCCCCTCTCTACCCATTCAGCAGAAACATTCAGTACTGAAAATAAAACTGGGTCACCTACCTCCAGATAGACCACCCAAGGCATGACCAGAGTTGCTACCAAGAGATCTGCCACTGCCAGACTCACGATCAGGTAATTAGTGGTAGTCTGAAGAGATTTTTCCCTGGACACAGCCATGCACACCAGCACATTGCCAAAAACGATGACAAAGATAAGGAGGGTGAGCAGCATGGCATAGTAGTTATACTGAGGCTTCTGGTCTACAATGGACTCGTTGAGTGGCTTGCTCCAGTTCCTGTCACCGAAGTCACTGTTGTACCAAGAGAGGTTTAGGGGATCCATGGAGGTAAAAGTGCCAAGTTCCAGCTCCACCCTGACACAAAGATATTGAAAAGACAGTCAAAGGCCAAGATATAAAATACGAACAAAACCATTGCATGTGTGCTACCTCACCTGTGCCTGTTTCTCCTACCCTGAATTCCTGTGAGCGAATGGTTTGCTAGACTGCAAGTGCAATGAAGACCCAGGTGGGAGGCTGGGGATATTAGTTGCTCTGTGTTACAGCCAATTCAGGCAAAGTGCCTGGCATTTTTGTCTTAGCTCCCTGACATTCCTAACCACTAACTGCTCCATGGTAGGTGTGCACAGTTCAGGGCATATGTGTCATGACCCACTTTGTGTATTTTTCATGTGCTTCATGGGGCTTTAGGCTGTGTGGTTTGCATGTAGGTTTTTTGTTTTTTCCCTTTGCTTTTCCTTTATTTTTTTCCTCCAGCAGGGAAATACATAAATAAAAATACCTATGAACAGAATTGTGATGATAATGAAACTTGACAGTATCAGTTTTGAAGTCAGGGCTGGACTGTGCTTGCCTTCTGCCATTCCCCTAGTGAGGTTGTAGTGCAAAGGGGAAAATGGTGGGGATGTATCTACGTGCCATCCCACGACCCAGACTCTGCAGCTCCTGGTACTGGGAAGACAGGTCTCCTTGGAAATCTGTGGCATCATGGCAAATCATCATTTATTCGCTGGCCAATGGCCACGTACTCTGCACTCTGACAAAGGTGGTATATCAAGTTTTGTTTCAGAGCTCCCTAGAACCTAGTTCAGGTTTTGTGTTTGTTTTATCCAGGCATAGAAAAGACAACTGTGTTTCTTTTGGAGTTTTTCTGTCTTCCAGGACTGCCTCTGTGCTTTGCTTCCTTAGATGAGCCATTTTTGGCACACAGTTAGGGGGCTGTCACCTGGAGGCCTTCCTTTGGTTTCTATTGCTAAGGGAGAGGAGCACTGAGCTGAATTTCACTGTATGAGCTAACAGGTTCCCTGAGTTGACCAGAAATGCTAGTGCCAGACGCTCCAAGGACAAGCAAGTGCAGCAGTGTTGTCATAATAGCATGGCTCTGGCATATGGCAGAGGCAGGCAAGTTTCAACATCAAGTCAGCTGTGCCATTGAGCAAGGTGAAATACAGCTCTGTCCCATTTGTCAAAGCAGAACTGCAGAGGGTCTCTGCAATGGCATTTATTCACACTGATCATTTCAGACCCTTGCCAGGTTTGCTTGAGTGTTTAAAAGCAAAGCACCAAGAGCTGGGCCTGAAGTAGTCACTACATCAAGAAATGGTGATGTGTCAGAGAAGATGATCAAAGAGTAAAGGCAAGAGCTGTTTAAAAGCAACTGGAGATTTCAGCTATTTTGGTTGGGGGTTTCTGGTCTGAGAGCTCTAGAAGGTACCTCATTCACTGCTCAGGACTTCCTAAAATCAAGTATTCCCTGTTTCTCAAACTGTATCTCCATGAAGTCCACTGTGATTTGAAAATCTGGCCATGTTTTCAGACAGGCCATTCAATTTTCTTAATAAAAGACAAGGTAAAATCAATTTATTAAACCATGTAAGTGATCAAAATAGCAAAACATTTGCAAATATCAAATTCACCTGGGAACAATGGTTTCTTTATGTTTCACTGAGCTTTTGTGTGCTTTTCTCATTCAAAGAACAATTTGTATAATAATCCTTGGAAATTTGTTGCATATGGGTCCTTAATAGCTGATAATTCAAAAAGTGTCTGTCTGACAGTGCTATCAGCGGCACTTGATAGCTCTACAAATGTCTTCTTAGAAACTGTCAAAGTGTCAGAAATTAATTAAATGTTAGCTTATGTGACTCAGAGTGAAGGGGGAAAATCAATGCTAAATGCAGCAGCAGTTTTTTCTTTTCTCCTGTTATCCTTTGATAATGCAAAACTCTCTGGAGAAGGCAGAAACATGCATAAAATGCAGGATGGGGGAAAAAAAAAGCAGGAACATGGAAAAGTGTCTTAGAAGTATAAAAGGAGTGGAATGATTTGATATGTGCAGGATCAGCCGCTTGATCCTATTCTGGCTCCTTCTGAGCTCTGACTGTGGTTCACAATTGTGTGTCTTGGAGAAAAGGCCAGAGGCAAGGCTGAGTTATGTACACAGTAATTCTAGCCCTGACTGTTTTACAGGCCATTGCAACTCAGTGGCAGAGTTGGAGGAACCATATAGAGCTTGTCTTTTGTGTCCATCTATTAAGCATTTATTTGGTGGTGGTTAGGGAGAATATAGAAGGCCCTGGATAAAGTGAGCACAAATTCTCTTCCATTTCCTTCTGCAGCTTCTGCAAGTCTGTGTTTTGTTTTTCTTTCAGTAGAACTGTTTTCATAGCTATATTTTTTTTTCCTGCATTTGATTGTCACAAGGACAGTTACAAGATTATGTTTGAACATTCTACAAATGAAAAGATTTGGTGTTTTGATTTTTTACAAAAGTTTTAATTGGGGGAAATAAGACACAAACCAAGTTTCAAATATTTTGCACAAAATAGGGAAACTAAAACACAGTGTAATTTGCGATAATGCAGTTAAAGGCTGTATCTGGTACGTACAGTACAAAATTACAATTACATGGAGAACTCTGTTAATGCCTAACTTAGGAGAGTTTGAGTTTTCAGTCCTAAAAATAATTTTAATTTCTCTAGACACAGTACTAGCATCATTTGGAAGTATTATGGTGGCCATTAGGGTGTCTTGTGAGTCTTTCAGTACTGCTTTAAAGTGCACTTTTTCTTTTACTGCTGACAGTTTCTCAGTAGAGAAGAAAGAAGCACTTTAAAAAGCTGACTAGAGAGAGAGTGCTTTTTATTGTGTTTGTCCAGGCACCTGCATTTTCATATGGAGGCAGAGGGACAGGATCATAAATGCAGAGAAAAGGTAGCAGAAATGGCACCTCACTATGCACTGTCCTTGTGGAACCTTGTTGAGTTTCACTATCCCTCTATGCTACCACCAGAGGCAAAACAGAGTCTCAGTTTTAGCTGAGACTTTGGATGCAGATGTGGGTAGAGTCCTGAAATGGAACAAATTCCATTGTGAATTAACTGCAGTAAAGCCACTTTAATTCCCATACAGAGTCCACACAGATTTTTAGTATGGCTAAGCTAATCCAGATATGGATTTACTGCGAGGTCAAGGGCAGGCCAGAGCAGCAAGGTTGCAGCCTTGTGTTTGATGCCAGCAGTGCAGCAATATGACTGCATTGCACAGAGCATCTCTACTGCTTTCCCCTTTTTTGGATCATGTTTACACCCAGGCCTGTGCTAATCCCCTTTACATTAACCTCCTTGAGTGCCCCCGTTCAAGCATGTCCTAACTGGGAAGCAGTTTGCCATCCACGGGAAAATAGCCTCTCTCAAGAATTTCCCATGCTTTCCAGATGTTTTTCAGCAACTGGAGGAAATCTGCTGTTTGGCTGCTGGAAAGGACAGGGAAAAGGGAGCCAGGATAGAGGCTATGAATGCAGAGCCAGAGTTGTTCTCTCTCTTTTGTAGTCAACTCCTTGTTCTTTTCAGAAAACAAACTGCAGATATGGTTGTTTGCAGTGCTGGTGTTTCTCCTTGGCTCCTCACAACTGATCGTGTAATTACTTTTGTGGTAAACAAGCATGACATCACTCTGGCAAATGTGTAATGTTTGTGTTGTGGTTTAACCCTAGCCAGGAACTAAGTACCACGCAGTCACTCACTCACACCCCCACTCTCTGGTGGGATGGGGAGAATAGGAAAAAGGTAAAACCCCTGGCTTGAGATAAGAACAGTTTAATAATCAAAATAAAGTAAAATGTAGTAATAATGATGATGGTAATGAAAAGGGAGATAGCAAAAAGAGAGAGAGGAGTAAGACCCAAGAAAAGCAAGTGATGCACAATACAATTGCTCAACACCCTCTGACTGATGCCCAGCAATTGGCCCCTGCCGGGTGACTCCCCCTAGTTTCTATACTGAGCATGACGTGCTGTGGTATGGAATACCCCTTTGGCTAGTTCAGGTCAGGTATCCTGTCGCTGCTGCCTCCTGGCTTCTTGTGCCCCTCCTCACCCGCAGATCATGAGAAACTGAAAAGTCCCTCATTAGGGTAAGCACTGCTTAACCACAGCTAAAACATTGTTGTGTTAACAGCGTTATTCTCATATAAAATTCAAAACACAGCACAGTACCAGCTACTAGGAAGAGAATCAACTATATCCCAGCTGAAACCAGGATAGTTCACAACTGGCAGCAACAAAATTGTTTGTCTTTCTGGCAAGATCTGAAAGATGAAATGTGTATTAAGCGGGGAAGCAGAGTTCGCTCTATCATACAGAGATAGATGTACCAGACTGTTCGCTGGGAAGCAGAGGGTAAAAGGCTCCAGCAGATACTCCTGTCTACAGCTTGCCTGTGTTTGGATAACATCCTGGGTCTGCCCTCTGATTTTCTTAGTTCTTTGCTAGGTCAGAGATGGCCTGAATCAGCGCAAATATCTTTTTTTCCTCTTAGAAATAGCAAAGGTAACACTCTTTTGTTTTTCCTGTGCTTGCAAACACCCTCAGGCATGAAATATTCACAGGACTGACCTGAGCTAGTGTCAGCATCTAGCAGAAGCTGTGATGCATGTCATTGCAGCAGCTGTTTTCTGTATGGTAAAGATTTGTGGCCTTTGGAGCTAATCTGGGTTTGGCTGCCAAAACATGCAGTCAGCCTTTGCTTCTTCATAAAACTGTGAATTTCCCTAAGGTTTTGCCCCATGCATAATGCATTTGAGATGAAGTTTGGTGTTCAGCCTGGAGCAGGCTGGTGAAGCTGGGAGCAGGAGCTGAGGGATGATGCCTGAGCAGTGGTTGAGTCGCACCTCCCCTGTGCAGTGTGGACTGCAGGCAGCTAGCAGCACTGATGTGATGTGGGGAGGTTTGCTGGTTCAGCATGCTTTCAGGGGGCAAGCTTTGCTATTGACTTCAGACACAGTCACACTGCTTGGCTTGGCACTCCTGACTGCCAGAATGCCTCAGTGACTAAACTCTATGTAGACCCAACAGGAAAACAACAGCAAAAGCCACCAGCAACAGTATCCTGACAGCAGATGTTTCCACAGCAGTCTCAGAACAGTCTCCTCCTTCCTTTCCCAAGGCATTTCTTGCATGCTGTTCTTGCCAGATCACCTATTTCCTTCTAATTGCTGCTACCCAGATGTACCCATCAGGTTACGGAAAGTCTTGCCTAGGACTGTGTGAGAAAGGTGTTTAGAGACAGATTTGCTCCAAAGGCATTTCTGTTTCACAGAAATCAATGTCCAAGGGAAATTTGCACAGTACAGTGACTCCCTGAATATTGTCATTTTCCTCTGAAATTCTGGAATCAATGGGCCACAGGAAAGCTGTCAAACTGACATCTTTTCTGTCCTGAAGATGCTTCTTGATGCTGTTTACTGGGCTCCACTGAGAATGCGGATGAGGCATTCTAATCAAGGGAAATAACATGTTCTTTTGGAGTAGGGACATGGTGGAAGAAAAGGAGAAGGGGAATGTGTGTTTGAGTAGCTGTTTTGTTTCCCTGCTCAGGAGGGTTGTACAAAGGAAAGCAGCTTCTGGAGTAGTTTCACTAGTTTTTGCCCAGAATCGGTAATCTATGCTGTGAATTCCTGGTCATGGTTCAATTGGAGACCAAGGAATGTGTATAACAGCTAAGCAGAGAGTAAGAACCTCTTCCCATCAGTTCTACACAGGGGACAGTTCACCAAAGACATTGAGAAGGTGGAGGATTTAGGAAAATCTCAATTCTGTCTTGACCTGAGAACAATGGTACCCACTGCCCCTGCTAATACTGGTGAAAAATCCTAGCCACCTTGGCATCTGACACTTTAGGATCAGCCAGTACACTGAACACAAGCATCAAAGTACTAGTGGCTTTAAATAGACCTGACTCCCCCAGGCACTGCGTAGTACACGCAAGTACAGCAGGGATTTGACAGTCAAGACTGATGAGGTCCTGGCAATAAATACATTTGGAGCAGTTTTTAGCACTGACTGTATCTCTTCAGCAGACAGGACTGGGCAAACTTAACTTCCATAGAATCATAGAACTTTCTATATTCCTTACATTTTCTTAGTGGTAGGCAAGTCTCTAGCAGTAAGTAGATTACACAAGCAGTAGGCTTAGCTACCTCTGTACCTTGAGACAAACATCCTGACAAGGCTGGGATTTGGGGTGGGGGCACCTGAATTCTGAATTCAGCACTGTACAACCTATGTGTCTATCTAATACTACAGTTCTTTGCATTGGCTCCTCTTTAAAGCCTCTTGAAAAGCTTTGTCCTCTCCTGCCTTTCTATATGGCTCCCTGTTCTTCAGATCCTTTGTTATTCAAAATACAAGTGCAAGCATTTTAACCACAGTTACTGCTCACTTCTGACTCAGAAACGTTGCTGTATTTCACTTGGTCTTGCATAATACCTAATTAGATCTTCCTACTAGAAAGTGTGCATATGTCCCCCTGGAGTGTGTTATAAAGCACCTAATCTAAGCACTTCCTCCTGTAATGCTCAGAAGTGCATACCCCTATTAGCATGGAGGTTTTGTATATAATACAATCCTGCCACACAGGCCTTTTAGTCACTGACTAACTATTCTTGCTGATGCCACAATATTTTCTATTCGCAGTGCTTCTCGATAATTGCATTGTTCAGAGCTCTGTGCGCTAATTCTGTAATGTGAATCACCACCTTCCTAACAACAGCACAGGGACAGAGGGTGAAGAGAACCACAGCAGCATAACCATCTTTCTCTGGAATGCAGAGAGAGTTTCCTTCTTGTGGGAGTGGGTGACAGGACAATATTATTGCAATAATCTTGTAACTCAAGAACTGCAAGGCCAAGACCTGGCTTTACTGCAGATTCTCTCATGCTTTTGACACTTGATTTCTCAGTTCTCCATTTGTGGTATCAGTGCATTAATTATCCCTCTATCGCCTGAGTTTGAAATTGCATTCTAGGGAGGAGGGGGAAGCAGTTTGTCTTTTTCCCAGAGCACTTGTCCATTATCCCTGGGTACAATGCTGATGGAGCAAAACATTTCCCAGGACTGCTAGAGTACAGGCAGAAGTGGCTGAAAGGGAACAGTCTGTTACCTCCCTCCCTATTGAAAACCAGTGCACACATTTGTCTGGACAATTTGGAGAAGGATGATCTAAGGCCAAATTACACTGGGAATTAACTGTCTCCTGCTTGCACATCCTTTGAAAATCTCACCCTTATTTAAAGGCTTGTCAAAGTTTTTTGCAAGTCCTAATGGAAGGGAGGAATTCAGTGATATCTTCCCTAGAGGTGGAGAAATGCACATTTAACTTGCTTTAGAGTGTCCTTCTCCTATTAAAAAGCAGATTCCATTTTTAAAAAGATCTCTTTATTCAAGACCTGCAGCTTGTCATAAGATTTTGTCACAGGAAAATTACTCGGAATTTTCCAATTCTAACATTTTCTCATTCCAATATGTGAAGCAATCAAAACTAATAACTTCTGCAAAGTTGTAATGGTGGGGTTTTGTTTGTTTGATTCATAAACAAGCTTTTTAGAATCTATAAGGATTTAAAACCCATTCATGTATTTCCTGTCAAAATGAGGGGGAAAAAAGGAGAAATCAACTGTCGGAAATTTTAGTTAAATCACACTCCTTCTTTGAAAAGATCTAACTCAAACCCAAGTTCAGGATACATTTTGTGAGTATGTTTAGAAAATTCAGAACCATTTCTCCATAAGGTCAGGTTTCCAAGACTCTTAGCATGGGCTTTTATAAAGCATCACAGCAGCCACTAGAGCATGTGGTCTCACTGCTAGCCCTCCTCAAAGGAGGCTTGACAAATGCACAGTTTTCTCAAACATAGAAGGGCAGTTTACATCACAGATCACTGATTTTCCTTCCAGAATGGACACAAGTATAAAGAGTTTCCTCTGGCAATAACCTCCTTCCAGAAACCCCATCACTCCCTCTATCCACCTGTAATTCAGCAGAGAGATTTGACTGCTGCCTGCCAGGCTGCTGGAGTAGAGCTACTGATTCCTATTACTCTTTAAGAATATGTGGGCACAGGGCAAGCTTTTATCTTTTGAGCATTTTGGCAGATTAAGACTTTTGCAAGCTGGAGCTATGCCAATGCAACCCACTTGCACAGTTATCAGCTTGGTGGAAAGGATGGGCAGGAAAGGATTGTTTAAAAACCATTTCTGACTGTATGTGCCTCCAGTTTTGAACACCCAACCAGAAGTATTATACAGCTCTTGATTTTCAGTGTTAAAAGGTGAAGAACTCATTTCTTAAAAACAAAGACCCATTCCAAAGTTTTACATTGGGCTCATTTGAAAACCAATCGAGGAAACAATCAGATCTTGCACTGCAGGTTTTAATGAAATCTGTAACAGCTGCAGGTAAGATTGTGAATTAATGGCATAGGTATTGCATAGTGCTTCACTCCGCTGTTCTCACATGGAGATGGCCGCTGTCAGAGACATATCTTCTGACTAGAAAAACAGGGCTTCTTATTAAGTATTGCAATATCATAGAGCTAACATCGTTCTGTACAAAAGGCCATTTTTTCCTTCCTTTACATGTATCCTAATGCCATATCTCTCTGATTAGATCTCAGCCTCTGACTAATCTAATAAATCCCCAGTGTTATGATACTGGTGATCCATATTCTTTTATAATTTGTTACATGTTTGAGATCATCCACCAGTGTCAGTAAATAACCCTTCATCAGTCGCAGAGCTGATTGTGTTACTTCTGACAAGGTTGAATCTATTCACTTCCCATCCCTAGCAGTTATGTACAGAAGCAGCTGAAATTTGAACAAAATATTTACTTTAAAGTACTGGTTAAATTGTGGCAAATGTTTAAGGATTTTAAAAAACTATTTTTATTAGTTTGATAATTTAAAAATTATTTTGATTTCTCTCTTTCATGTTCACCGTACATTTTGGTGCTTAGCATTTGAAGCGTGTAACTTAATTAGATTGCAGAATTAGCTTGTGTTAATTCCTCAGTTGAATAAACCTTTTTTCCCCTCCAGTCAGGCTTTCTGTGATTCTGCAGCACCTAGCACAAGGATATTTTAGCTCAGAGTCCTTCAGTCATACTTTATTAAAAGTAAATAATAATAATTCAGATTGAGGAGATCAAATATTTGTCTTCTACTTATGCCATCTAACATTCATTTAACATCTGCTCTTTTCATTGCCACTCTTATCACTAAGCTTGTTTGCAAAAATCTTTGCCAAAAGAAGTGAATTCCAGAGGAAAGGAGAGTTCTTTTTATCTTCCCCTTCCTTTACTGCTTCCTTTCTCTTTCCTTTTCTTAGATTTTGGAGGTGTTTGCCCCAAACCAGGTATGACTAATATTTGGCATGAAATCCCTTATAATAGATTCTTTGTAGAAGATTGGATGAAGATGCGTCAATCAGCACAACATTCATGTGACTCTTTCTTTCTCTATGTGCCACTTGCCTGTATTTGAAACTTCAGTAAAACATTAGATAAATTACTGCCCTGTCCCTCATGGTGAATGAATACAAATACAGGCTATGATCAGCAGAGGGGAGGCAAGCAGGCTCGGTGTATTCCTTCTATACAGATCAGCCAGTGCTTCTCAAATTTCAAATCCTAATGATCTTTAATCATTTAATCCCTGACCCAAATCAGCTCCATTGTTCAGCTTAAATCCTGACTTCCAACATCCACCTCTGTCATCTTTGCAAGCAAAATATGAGTAGAAGAAGAACATGTCTCTAGTTCTGGTCCTATCGTTTTATATCTCCTCCCGCAGAGCAGGCATTCAGCCACAGAGGAATTGGGCTGGATCATCAGCTTTTGTAAATCAATGTCTGTTACCATGACCATAGTGATGGAAAGAACTTGGATAGTCCTGTGGCGCCTGCCCTGCACCATGGCCATTTCATGACAAGTGTTTGTGTGAACTTACTGATCTAACCCTCCTGGATGTCTTCCAGATATGGAGAACAGTTCATTACCTTTTATATGTGCAGTACACATGTCCTCTCCAGTTTGTCTTTCCATTCTAATGCGTTGCATCATTGTGTGCCATTTTTGTTCAGTTTAGTCTACTCATGGAGGCAGAAATTGACTATGCAGCAGATCTATTTCACGGTTACTTGTGATACAAAAGCTCGCGTTCTTGGGAGAATTATTGCTACTAGGCATGATTTTCTTCCCAATTGAAGTTTTGTCATGATTTCAAAAGAATTTGGCCCTCAGGTTTTCTGGCAGGGTTAGCATATGTATTTGGATCTCAAGCAGACGTGAGAAAGAGCCACATGCAGTGCTGCAAATAAAACTCACCTGAGAATGCCAGGGAATAAATAAATAAATAAATAAAATACAGACTAGAATATAAAGTGTCAATTTTACAGAGTGTGAGCTTGCAGAGAGTTATCAACTTCCCATTGGTACCCCTGATAGGACCAATTTCCTGGTGTCATTCACATTTCAGAGGCTGGGGAAACTCACAGGCATGTCCATCTGTGATGATGGTGCAGTGACTCTTCACTCACACCCCTCTTTCCCCTGGGGCACCTGTAGACAGCCACCTCCTTTGAACATACAGCAGGAAAGCAGACAAATAAGGAGCCCGGCATCTTTTCCTCCAGCCTTTTGGCAGAGCGATTGAAAGATGCAATGTGACAAGAAGTGTCATACATGATCAGATAACCCTGTACGTGTCGAAGTTGCCCCTGCCTCATTCCCTGTCAAATCCCTCATTGGGATCACGAGAATCAAGCCCTCCCTCATGCTCCTGCTATAGCAATCCAGCGTCTGTGCTCTCAGGACCCCATGTGCAGCTTGCTTCACAGCTGTGCCCTGATGTGCCTTTCATGGAGACAGAGGGGAGGAAGAGAAACTGACCTTTATCCTGCCGGTGTTTGAGAACAGGATTTTCAAACATGTCTAAAGAAAGGGAGTGTTCATTCTTACTTGGTTTTACTTGCGGAAGGTCCTCATCCTTCTATAAAGGCCCTGTGGCTCTAGTTGCTACCGGTACCCTTCACCAGCTAAGTGGTTTCAGTGTTTTTATCCTGGTTTCCTAAAGATGCTCACTTGATTACACTGTGGGAGGGATGAGGTTGTTGTCTATGCATTTGGGGGTGTATTTTAATCTGCCTGACACCTGGCTGGTGTCAAACAAGCTTCCTAAGAGCAATTTAGTGAAATTTGACAGTGGAAGAAGGTAGCCATCTTTTTGTGTCTCTTCAAAGACCTCAGATGATCTGTACGGTGTTTTGTTTTCATCATGTGTGGTGCAATCTGTTTTCCAGATGAATGCATGGATATTTTGCCTTGTCCTGAGCTAAGATGTTAGAAAAGTGGTTAAGATTTTATCTGTCTGGCTTGTTTTTACTAGGAGGCACTAAACTGATCTTTCCCCATAGGCCTTCATTAAAATTCAGGCAGGCTCATTCAGAAGTCTATCTACAGCACATGTGTGGACCACAGCTTAAGAAAAGATTGGTCTCTCAGTCTCCAGCCTGTTGCTAGAGTTGCTCAGGTTATGGCTTTGAGCTGATTCTTCAGTGGGGGAGCAGGACCTGTTAATCTAATAGCTGATAGGAACCTTGAAAAGACTTTTAGTTTCCCTGTGTACTCCACATGACTTGTTGCTAGCATCACTGACAAATCCCTAGCTGCGGTAAAGGTTATTCAAAGCTTCAGTGCTCGAGAGATGTTCAGTATTTGGAATTATTTTGGTCATTTTTGTTTCAAAATTGCAGAAAAGTCTGCTTGGTCAGAGAAGAGAGCTGTTGTAAGTGGGAACAGGTTTCAGGACTTCTTAGGATACTGGCTACCTCTTACAAGAGGCCAGCACAGAGTACCTGGTTATGTGTGGACTAGTTTGGACTAGTAGCCTGTGTAAATTCTACCATGGCCTTTGATGCATGCACACGATATTTAATTTTAAACACAGATGGGCTCTGGGAGGATGCTGCAAATCTCAAGGCAAGGAATGAGTGAAACATTACTATTGTTTCGTGGTTTTCAGTGGAGTGGAGCCACTTCCATGAGGCCAGCCGACCACCAGGACTTTTGCCTGTGTTTCTCTAGCTCTTTCTTAGCCCTGGGGACATTGTGCACACTCAACAGCTACTCTCGTTAAGTTTTACTTGTTGACTTTGACACTGTCAGTGAAAGTTTCAGCCTACTGTGAGGTGTTAGTATACAGAAGGCTTCAGTGTACAAAATTCAGCTATTTTGCCCTGAAAGTTTATAAACTAAATCCACAAAATGAGCAACGGGAGCAGGTAAGAATGGAAACATTGTTACTGCTGCTGTTTACATTGCAATAAACCCCAGGCCCCGTGGGAACGCCTCCAGCTTCCCTCTGCACAAGCACAAGCTGCAGCTTGGCCTGCTCACAGAATCTATCAGCCCCAGCACCCAGACGCAGCACCCGTGGCCTGCAGCCCAATAACCCTCCAGATTTACTGCCTGAGGTTACAAGTGGAAGTGGTGAACAGAGTATCTGTTTGACATGGCAGCTCCTCCAGCAGAATTTATCTGGGCTCAGTTGACGGGTATAGCCACAAAAAGCCTGCAACTGTGAAAGCTGTGAGGTACAAGCTCTGGCTGATGGGACCCATTTCCCGTAGTGTGCACATCTTGAACCTAGGGCAGCGAATGCTTCATCTTATCTGAGGCTTTTAAGTGCAGCCATTGCATGCAACGTCCATAATGAATCCAATTCAAAATCCAGTAATCTGGACCAGATCTAGTTATGAATTCCGAATTATTTCCATATTCCTTTAATCCACAAAGTCATTAACAGAGCTCCAGAAAGTCATGAATATTTTCGCCCCATTTGGCAGGGAGCAGATAGTCTTTCAGATGAATTGTTACAACGAGCCACTAATGTTTTTAATTATGGAGTGCTAAATACAAGTTATTATGAAAGTTAAGGCAGGACTAAAGCCAGTGCTATTTTCAGTGGCTGTTTAATTCATCAGCAATACAAATAACGGGGCACAGAAAATTAAAAGCAAAATGTGCATGAACTGAACACCCGTGCCCTACTTGCTGAAGGTTAAACATGCACAGAAGTCCAAGAAAAACCTCCAGCAGGCACTGGCCTTTGTCTTCCTAAAAGGGCATTGTAACAGCACAAAGAAGAAATGTTCTCTGTTTTGACCTCATCTTGCAGACACAGGTTCCCTTCTTGAGCCTGTGGTTCTCTCTAGGGAAAAAAATACTCTCTAAATGATGTGATTTGCTGTGTAATGATGGGTTGCTGTTGTTGCCTATGCCTTTAATTTTTCACTCACATCAAAATCAGACACATTCTTAGTGTTCAAGGTGTTGTCACACTTGACACATGAAGGATGTCTTCAGAAGAATATCTTTGGGGCAGACACTGAATGATGATGGAAATGTCCAAGTTATTGAACTCTCTCCTGCATGTATTTAGTAATTGCTTTACTTTAGCATTTCCTTTGCATGTTTGAGGTTTTTTTTAATTCTTTTTCTAAAGTATGCTTATTGTGTCTACAAACAATGTCTCTTATCCTAAGGTTTTGTGGGTATGATTCTGAGGCTTTCTGAATCAGAAATTCAACAGTAAACTGAATGGCAAAATGTAGCCCCAAAGGATCTTAACTTTATTATTACCCCTTTTTGTCATTTTCCATTACTGCTGTAATTTCCTAATTGATTCTCCCTTCACAGTGAGGGGAGAAAAAATCTACAGATAAATAAAAATAGCACTTGGAAAGGACAACAAAGGAAACTGCAAAGAAATCATATGTAGACAAACATCCTCCTACAGAATGAATAATTGCACATCATCATTGTATGGATTTTTCCTTTTATAAGTAAAACATCTTTCCAAGAAAATGCCTGTATTCATGCTCTAGAAAGAAAATTTGGACTTTACTGGTGGTATGGAAAAAGGGAATAGTAAAATGACAGTGACAGAGAGAGTTCTTTTCTAGGAATATTAACTTCTGTCAGAAGCTCTGAACCCAGAACTTCTGCAGCTAAACAAAATGTGTTAGCAAAGAAACTATTGAATTTGTATTGGAGGGAGGAAGAAAGAAAGAAAACTTGTGAGAAAAGCAGTTAATTTCTGCAAGACAGTGATTCATTTCAGCTTTTGGTGGGAATAGTTTTGGCCATGAAGTTTTCAGCTAGCCCTAGTTCTTACAGCTCTCCAGAACCAATGCTATGATTTGGGGTATCAGAGTAAGACGTGTTAAAAGAGTGCTGCTTCTTCCCACCAAATTTGCTCTACATGCCGACTTCCATTTGCAACAAGCATGGTAAAATTTCCTGGTTTTCTCCAATCTTACTCAAAAGATGTCTATGCACTCATTTTATCACAGTCATTGTGATCGTCAGGGCAATGCCTTGTCCTGCAGAGTAGTCATCAATTCCTCCAATAGTTTCAAATATAAAATATACTGCATGATGCCACAGACTCTTTTAGGACACAAGGGTCAGGACAGATCTGGGAAAGATTTTATGTGACTGAACCAAGCAACTGTTATGCCAGCTTTACACAACTGTGTGTTGCTTAATTTATTTAAGCCAGTGAGCTATGTGCTGCTAGTTCAGTACCCAGTCTTGTGTCTCAGAGAGGCTGAGCCAGCACCCATGGTGTCCCTCCGAGTATGCCTGCCTTGCAATTTAAATGCATTAGCCTACTCTCATATGATCCATGCTCTGAAATATCTATAAGCAGAACTCCAATGCCCACTACTAATTAACAGATGGGAAGGAAGCCCTGTAGTTATTAATAGATTTTCTCAGCTCAGCTTCTTCAAAGTGCAGTGCAGGCACTTTGAGCTATAGCCAAAGTGTCTAACAGCCAGCAATGTGGGTGGAAACTGCGTGTGACCAAATGTGCTGATATTTACTCTCAGCCCTTGTCTTGGAACTGGAATAGATCCATGCCCAGAGATCCATTCCCCCCAGCAACTCTACCTCTAGCAGTTGCCCCAGTGCTACCCTTGGAAATACTAAAGCCTACTTTACAACCAGTTTCAAAATTTGAGGAAAAGACTGCTCTTTTAGTCTAGTTCTATAGAGACAAAAGACCAGGGAAAGCCCAAAGTTCACTGGTACTTTTGTGGGCAGTTGTAAATTAATAAAAATGTAATGTTTTATAACAGCTGTAATGCTTTAACAACCTTCTATTATGCTGACAAAGGTCTGAAGTCCCCAGTCATGGATCATGACCAACTTAAGATATGTGCTTTACATGACCAGCTTAAGATACATGCTTTACATGACCAACTTAAGATACATGCTTTACAAATGAAACCAAACCAATAATAAGGACATGTAGGAATCTTTACTAGCATGGAGATTCTGATGTTGAGTTTTTGATTCCCTAGTTACTAACATAACTGAAGCCTCTAATTCTTACTGTTAGTTTGCCATTAGGAAAGTGCAAATAAAGAGCTTACATTTGCCCAGCCCATTCACACAGCATCATGGTTCACTAAAGTATTCCTGTAGAATTACAAGCACATTTTTAAAGCATCCATAACCTCAGGGGGATGACAAATGATTCATATACTTGGACCAGGGTGATTCTTGCTGTTTAATGATATGTATAGCAGGGATGGGGAGGTGTTTCTATTTTTAATGGTTTTTAAATTAGCAAGATCTTTCTAATTGTAGCTTTTCAAGCACAGATGACTAAAAATCAACTGCTAAATCTGTGTGTAAATGTCTAATAGAAAGCAGGCTGGCTGGAGGCACCCAGTTCTCTCTGATGTGGGAGACTGTTCAATTCCCAAGCATGTAGGTAAGGCTGTAACTCAAAGTTATTCTTTCCTGGAGTGGTCACCAGAGAAAACAGATTGAAAGGTTAGAAATCTAACTTCAATAATACTGTAAATAATCACATTTTTCTTGACTATTGGACAAATATGTAAAAGCTTGAAAAACAGAGATATGAAGGTAACTGGAGGTCAGAAGAGTGCCTGTTACAGACAGAATCCTAATCTGCTAAAGCTCCGAATTGCCTGAGATGTCTAAATAGAGTGTGGGATGAGGATTCAGTTTAGACAAGTAATTTGCAAGGTGTAATATATTAGGTAATAGATGTAACCTTTCGGATATATTGCCTCAGCTGCAGCATTAAGGGGAGCATGATTCAAAAATCTGAGATCTTGGTGAAGAGTTCATTCTTCTACAAAGCTGCAAATTACACAGAGCATTCTCAATAGTGTTGATTTTGCTGATACATCCCCACCGTTAGCAGTTGGCAACCTGAAGCAATGAGTGAAATCAAATACATGTATTTGTCAACTAAGAAGTGTGTTTCCAGCTCCTGGGATGTCTCAGACAGAAACAGCTTAGGCTACAGAGTCTGAAATTTGGGGTAAATAATGGAACACGTAGAGAAAGGGCGATACAAATCAAAATGAATGTTAATTGCAAAAGCTGCACAATCGCAGTAGATTTCACTTACTTCAGCAGGACTGGATTACACTCTGATTAGCTTTCCCCAGACAGCAGTACACAGGTTCAGTGTGTTTATTTAGCTCCATTAGAAATCTGAAGTGTGGACGTCATTGTGATCATCCAGGCCTACCTACAGGGCTTAACACTGTTCTATTATTGACTGATTTTATTGCTCCTTACAGTCTCTCTCTTTTTCTCCAGTGCTACATAACACATAAGGCTGCATTTACATTTTCTGAATGGACTAATCATGGCTCTCTGCTTTGATAAAGAATGTGCAGCCTCCCACATAACCACATGGAGACCAACAGGGAAGAGTAAACCAGAAATAAACCCATTCCAGGGGGTTGAGAGAAAAATACCCACCAGGATAATTGGGAGGTATGTACAGAGAAGAAGCAACTGAACACATAGTCAGATCTTACAAAAAATTATAATGCTAAAAATATCCAGATGAAGGACAGCAAGAGAAAACATGATTGAAGTGGAACAATTGGTAGAGGAGTTAATACTCATTAGCAATCATTTTAGGTTGAATATAGGTTGGTTTTGTAACAGCACAAGGAATGATGCATTTGACAGGACTTAAACAATTGCCTCCCCCTTTCCCAAAGAATCTAGTTAGCAACACCCTGGCACAAATTGATAAGTCTTGCATGCTCCTAAAGAGTTAGCCAAAACAAATGTAGTTACTGAAAGTTTTTGTTTGTAAAACATAGTGAAGTTAGATCCCAAACAAATATTTCAAAATATTGCAAACCTTCTAACATTTAGCCTACTCTATCTTCTCCTGCAGCCTTACAAAAAATAACCCTGTGAAGTCAGACAAAGTTCAACCAGTGCAATATCTTTTCTCCAATGGTATTCAAAAACTTGTGCAAGACTGTAAGAATGGAACAAGTACACATGATGTGTTTGCAAGCACTTTCACATCATCCAACTGTTTGCATCTCAGATATTTACTAAGCCAGTGTGGTTTCTGTGTATTTATTAATGATCAGTGGACCTCTTTTCCTTGGAACTGAAATTGCTTAGTGTCCCCTTGAACCTAGGTCAACAAGGCTTAAGAATAGTTAGCATCAAGACATCCTGTGGCAAGAAGCTTTACAGCTAAATTACATGATATGTGAACATACTCCCTGTCCTGTACCTCCTGGTATCAAAATATCAGCTATGGGCATGTGGGAAAGCAGACACTCATTTCCAGACTTCCTAAGTGTTCAGAAGAAATTTGTGCACACAGGGTGAAATTGAAAAAGACTCATAATGGAAGTTTTGTATGGTTCATGAGCCAAATCCATCTTATTCATATCTGAAATGCTACAAATACTTGTGCATTTGAAGTGAAGTATTTTTCAAAGTTCCTTGTTTTGTTGGAGAATTTTTTATGTAATATTTGTTAAAGAATATTGCTGGTGAGAAAAAGGGGATGGGGGATGTCTAGCCCAAGCCTGTTAAAGATAAGCAAAAGCTTTGTAGAAATAGAACATAGAGCTTAGAAGTTCATTTCACAGCTTCTTTCTCACAGTGGACATAACTATTTCCAAAGTTTTCTGCTTAATATGAAATTCTGCTTTCTTCTGGAGGAAGCTGGATTTTCATTTCTATCCAAATATTCCCTGCAGTTTCAGAGGCAACTTCAGAATATAACTCCATATAATACCTTGGGTGCCAAGAATGAGAAAGCCTAAGGCTAAGTCAGTTCATACCTGGTCCTTAAGCTTTTTACAATCACAGGACAACGTCTGTTACATAGAGCAGACCCTTATCTGTCCAATAGGATTAAAAAGACCCATTTGGCAGTAAGGGCTTTTAAAAAATGGCAATGCCTTGTAATTTATAGGGTTTTATCCAGTGATGAGCACAGAGGCATAGGAGGTAATTATACTTTCTGAAAGAGCAGTTCTCTATGGCATTTGGAGACGTGTCAAAACGCAAGCATTATAAACTCAGATTTTACTTCCAAAGTTTAAGTAAACAGAAGTTGGGAGGGTGGAGATTTTCTGATTTAATACAAAGGACAGATTTTAGAAGAACACACAGGTACTCGTACCTTATGTGCTAGGCCTTTCTGCTTCATTGCGGGGGCATGTCTTAGTCAATCCTGTTCCTCACTGGTCTGTGCCATTGTTCAGGCCTTTCAACCTACCTGCAGAATGCTGCTGTTCTGTGCCAGCTGCATTTCCCAGCATGTTTGTAACTTGTGTTATTAATTGACCAGTGTCCTGGACCTGTGCTTACAGCAGTAATAGCCTGTGTCTGCTAACTTGAGGGAGTATGAAGAAGAATACATTGAACCGACATTGAAGTGCCGATAAAGGAAAAGCTGAGTATTTTTCCCAGGCGGGTGTCTTTTACTTCAGCAAAGCTGGAAAAGATTAAAGTGCAATCTTTGTGCTTGCTGCCCTACATACAAGCAGTGCATGCAGAGTTAGTGGATGTCAAGCTGTGATTCCTTTGTGAGAGGTGTGCATATATATAAATCACCTTTGCTTTGCAGATTTATGTGGCTGTAGCCTACTCACTTCAGTGGGCTTCATGGTAATTTGGGATTGGGTTGTGGGAGCAGTATCAGGATAGGCATGATGGATGCTATGTGACCACTTAGCTAATCTAAATCATGACCTCGCTTCCCATACAGAGTGTGAAAGTGACACAGAAGCAAAACATTAAGGGAAAAGGAAGCCATTTGGTTCTGGGTGTGATGGATGTTAGCTACAATATAACCTATACTATTAACTCAGTTCACCTGGCTTTTGAGGGTTCACTTGCTTCTCTCTAAAGGCTGAAACATGACCTTTTGCTTTCTAAATGCTCCAGTGTACCAAACTGAAGCTCTTTTTTACACACATGCAATCCAATGCATGTGTGCCCATGGAAGTTATATGCAAATGTAACAGCATGGCAGATTTTATACATGGATTTATGTACATGTACTGCATGAAGTACATTTAGGTGGCATTTTGTGATGTGTGAAATACCATGTAAGGCAATTCGCTTAACTCATGTCAGACAATTGCTCTATAGCTATCATTGGAAATACTAAGGGAAAAGGCAGAGCCCAAACACATGTCTCTGTAATTCTGCTGATACAGTTATTCTT
This sequence comes from Nestor notabilis, assembly GCF_000696875.1. Classification (NCBI taxonomy): domain Eukaryota; kingdom Metazoa; phylum Chordata; class Aves; order Psittaciformes; family Psittacidae; genus Nestor; species Nestor notabilis. The sequence continues at coordinate 55,771 of NW_009928795.1, forward strand.
CCTGATGTTACCACTTCAAATGGCCAGAAGATGTGAAATCTGCCCTTCTCTTTCTTTCTCTCTCCATCATATTTGCCTGTCGTGCCATACAGCGTCTATGTATGCAAAAGACAATCACATGGTACATAAATCAGTGGAAAGTACTTTTACAAAAGCTCTGCTCAGAAGTATGGGAAGTAAAGAGCAAAGATTTTTAATGGAACAAAATTTCTGTAGTATGAAAAAGAAATTGAAGGGAAAAATAGTAATAAAAACTACAGAGACAGTTCTCTTTGCACTTCTTTGGTGGACTTAGCAATATTGTCAATAGACTGTTTTTTCTAGACTGCTACAAGTAATTAATGGACTTTAACTTAAGCACAGTATTAAGAGTTCTTAAGACCATTGTATTGTTAAAGAAGAACAATTACATGAAACACTGAATGTGTAAGAAATATAGCCCACACTATTTTGCAGTGAATTGCATGTGTAACCTATTTGACGAGTTATAGTATAATCTTTTGGCTGGGTATTTATAAACCAGTCAAGTTATTTTTCTTTTATTACTTTGAACTCTACTTGAAGAATAGTGATTCATTCTCCACATGCTGTTAGCTCTATGGCTTCATGCTTTGCATGTGGGCAAGTCAGGCTGAGAAAGAATCGAGAATCAACACGTGAGGATGTGTTATCTGTGTAGAAACCACCTACAGTCAACAAGTTTGGAAAAAAATTGCAGCACCAAAGAGGACCCAACACAATCCTAGTGTCTACTCCCCTGCCCTAAATCCCCAGTTTCCCTTGGTTTCAAAAAGACAGATGAAACTTATAATAGAAGGGCAATGGAAAAATATTAAGGTACAAACAGGAATAATACCTGTTTGTGTCTTAATACAAGTAACAGACTTCCTTCATGCCACAAAGGTTACTTTAAACCTTGCACAAAATCTACTTGCAACATTCAGAGGGGTGTTGCTGACAGATTTCCTTCCAGGGCTTCTTCAGGAAAGGTCTCCCAGTGGAAAAGATTGTTCAAGACTGGTGCAATGGAAATTTTAAGGGACACAGGTTTTGCCTTATGTAAAAGAATGAGTGTTGTAAGAGAAAAAATAGTAGTTTCTCTCAAACAGTTTGTCTGAACAAGCTTATTCTTTGGGGAAATTGAATGTTCCTACATTATATCCTATCTACACATCCTCCTCCTACTGTTTTCCCTGTCACTCTATTTCCATTGTGTCTGTGTGAGAGCAATGTTAAGCATCAAACTTCTAAAAATGATCCCAGCTTCCTAGCAACTTTAAATGCTTCTTTTGCATTTATAACAATTTTGTATTGGTTTGTAAGTAGTGTTTTAGAAGAGAAAATAAGACACTCTGCATTTTTTTTAATTAGAAAACTCACTTTCCCCTGCCCTATTTCAGAAGATAACAGCTTTTAATGGATCATTTGGATAATGGCAAGTATGTTCTTTTTCTGCTGCCTTTATTTACACTGCAGTGGTGAATACAGCAGCTGCTATTGTCTCTATTCCCTTACTGGGAGATTCAAAACATTTGTATTTCCTGAAGGAAAGTATCAACACGTATGTCTTACCTTCAAGCCATATGAATCTCTCGAGCAGGGGTGACAGTACTTTGTGACAAATATATCCAAAACACCACAACTCTCCACCGTGGCTTTTCTCGAGCTCTCCCCAGCTTTCAAGCAGACTTTTTGGTATTCAGTATTCACGGACCAGCAGAGGAGCAAAAATTAAAAGAAGAAAAAAAATCACCTGCCTGAGCCCTGCAAACCGGGACTCATGCAGCTGAAACTTGCTGTAGTTAACCCCAAGCTGAGCTAGCAACTGCTAGAACTTCAAGAGCTCAGGGAGTGTATTAGTTTCCTGGGAAGAGGCGATTTTGGATCAAAGCTCTCCTGCAGTAGTAATTCGCTGTCCATTTCTCTCAGCACATCGCTGTCTGGAAAAGCAGCAGCTCCGTCTCCATTTCCCAGAGCCCAGATTTGGCTAGCTGGTAATTCAGAGCCGCCCCTTCCTCCTACGACGAAAGCCCAACAACCTGTTTCCACTACATTTCCCTTCGCTGGCCGCGGGGTGCGAGTTCCCGCAGCGCTTCCCTTTCTGCCTCGCCTGCTGGAGGGGAGGGGGGCAAAGTTTCCTCCCCCGAATCCCAC
>NW_009928796.1:0-6104 GCF_000696875.1 Nestor notabilis
ACAGTGGATTAGCAACTTCATTTGCCAGCTCTTCAGGACCCACAGATGGATTTCATTAAGTCCCATGGACTTGTGTACATTCAGGTTCTTAAGATGGTCTCGAACCTGATCCTCTCCTACAGTGGGCCTAAATTCTTCATTCTCACAGTCCCTGCATTTGCCTTCCAAGTCTTGGGTGGTGTGGTCAGAGCATTTGCTAGTGAAGACTGAGGCAAAGAAGTTATTAAGAACCTCAGCCTTCTCCAAATCCAGGGTAGCCAGTTCTCCCGATAGCTACCGGAGAGGGCCCACATTGTCCCTAGTCTGTCTTTTATTTGCTACATGCCTATAGAAGCCTTTCCTGTTATCTTTCACATCCCTTGCTAGATTTAATTCTAACTAGGACCTGTTTTTTAAAACACTTTCATCAGTGACCAAGAAGAGGTGACAGAATGCACTCATCAATTTAACAGGTCACATCAAGCTAGGGGGAGCAAACAGTACACTCAAATACATAACCATCATCCAGAGGGACCTAGATGGGCTGGAAGAATGGTCCAACAGGACTCATCAAATTTACCAATGACAAATGCAAAGTTCTGCGTATAAGAAGGAAGAACTCCTGGCAACAGGAAAGGCTGGGGCCTGGCTGCCTGGGGAGCAGCTCTGCTGAAAACCCTGGGGGCTCTGGTGAGCAGCAAACTGAATGTGAGCCAGTGTGAGCCTTGCAGTAAAGGAGCCAACAGGATCCTGAACTGTACCGATGGGAACATGGCTAGAGGACCAAGTGAAGTGACTAGTTCCCTTTTTACACAGCACTGACCAGACCACATCTGGAATACTTCATTCAGGATTGTGCCTGCCAGTGTTATAAAGCTGTGGATAAATGGGATTAAGTTAAGCAAGGGGCCACCAAGATGGTCAGGATTGGAGCATTTGCCCTTCAGGGAGAAGCTGGGGGAGTTAAGCTCATAGGAGCCCACCAGTACGCGTGGGAAGGTTACCACAAATATTGAGCCAGTCCTGTTACAGTAGTGCATGGCAAGAGGAAGAGAAGTAGAGGTCATAAACTGAAACAAGAGAGATTCTGACTACATATTGGGAGAAACTTTTCCCCCATAACGACAGCCAGGCTAAATTGGGCCAAATTGTTTAGAGAGGCTGTACAGTGTCCATCCTTGGAGGTTTTCAAAATTCTACATAAAACCTTGGGCAACCAGGTATAATCACACAGCTGCTGCTGAGTTCCTTACCAACCTGACCCACCCAGTGATATGGAAGAGATTCTTCTTTCTGTCCTAGTTTACTTTAGGTGACAAATTCTGAATGGGATTGTTTTGACCACATGCTTTTCTTTGTAAAGAATGCTATTTACAAGGTTTGACGTGATAGGAAACTTCATTTGAGGGTTTAATGCAATCCCATTAAGCAGAAAATTATTATCAACATAAAAGTTATCTGCCTATCCCCAAACCGGGACCATTTGTTTACATCCATATTTTCCCGTTTAAAGGTCCTACCTCTCCAGCCCACAAGCTAATGCTGTGCTGAATCCATACACTGTTGACAAGAAAAATTACCTCAAGTGCATGCTTGATTGATTTTTTTGTTTTGTTTTACTTAAAGACTGTGAGGACTATGCTGATGTTTTGCTGAACGGAAAACATAGATGGATTTTAGCAACGGCTCACTGGTCTGTAGTGAAATTAGTCTCACACAGAAAGTAGACACCACAGAAAGTTTCCCTAGAACTCCTTATTTATGACTTCTTCAGAAATCAGTGGAAGATTTTTTTGGTGAATAAGGAAGAAGTATGTAATACCAAATGCTACCTCCCTTCCTAATTTCATATTATTATCTTCCAGTTCTACTTCCACAAAAATAAAAGCAGTGTGGTTTAAAATTGGAAAGTTTTGAGGATGCAACATGTTGAAATACATATTGAATCTACTGAGAATTGTCTTATTGGCTAGAAACTATGCATTGATTATTGGAATCTTTTTTAATAATATATTTGGCATACAAGCCAGAAGAATAAGTTAACTACTAGGATACAATATGGGGTTCTGTTTATTTGTGTTTTTTAACAGTTATAAATATACTTGGTTGCAGTGATTATTTATTATAATGAGGTAAATACTCCTAAACAACCTTCAGATGCAGAGGGAATTTATGGCAAAGGGACAGATTTTGTGTGCAGACAGCTATACATTAGTACTACAAAGAGAAAGATGAAGTCCCTGGTGTTTCTTTGTGTCAGGAGAAGCTTATTTCAGTGGTTTATTCAAAGTGCTTTATCCACAAGTAAGTTAAGATGTGACTGAATGGGAGGAGCTGATGCTGAGCTCTTTGAAAATCTGACCAATTATTTCATTTCAAGGAACCTTTGAGCAATCAAATTCAGTTAGAGAAGATATGCGGCATATGGTACGTCTTATATCACTACTTCATTCCCTGCCCTACCTTGATCTATCACAGTTTTAGATTTCTCTCTGTATTTATGTCCTTAACTTTCTGGCCTTTTCTCTTTCTTTTGTTGGCCTGTATTGTATTTCCTAGCAAGCAGTGCTTTCAATAAATGTCAAAGCACTGATGACTCAAAGATTATAACTTCCTTCCAAAAGCTTAGATTCCAAATAAGTAGGCAAGTTAGATTCATGCATATGTGATAGGCATCATTAATGCAAGCAAATGGATGAGTACATTACACATATGGCTTTTAGAATCACTCCTTTGTGTTACGGCATGGCTATAAAGCAAGTGCAGAATATGACTTGTCTTATCACAATTTATGACAAACAATATTACATTCTGCAACTTTTTGCCATTTTTTTCATTTTTTCATGTTCTTTCCACTTGGTGCACATAAAGACCGTTCTCTCACTATCTATTCAACTGTATTCATAGTTTATGTTTAAATATAAAAACTTCATAACTTTTTATTTGTAAAACAGGTTTTTTTTGATGATGCAAGCTAGGTAAATGCAGAAATTATTCCTTTACAACAAAGTACAGGGTAACACACACTTCCAACTGCCCAGATTAACTGAATAGACTTAAATTTCCAAAATGCTTCTAATCCACTTGCTTTTCTTAAACACAAACACCTCAAAATGGTTACACAGCTACTGTACATCTAAAATTTCTCTGAACATTTTGATCTTCACCTGTTATTTTTACCATATATTCTTGTATTTAAAATGATGTTTTAACATTAAATATGTTTATGGCTAAAGAGAAGGCCTTTACTATTTTTTTAGCAAAGAAATGGATTTAAAAATCCTACTTTGTTTTAGCAATTCCCTCTGCTTTGCTGGCACAGTAACAATTCAACACATCCTACTCCAGAAAGTTGCTTTGGTACCTACACAGAGGTTTAAATGAAAGACAGAAAAGGCACAGATGCACTTAAAGTTCTCAGGATGCAAAGGAGTGTTTTCATTTCCAGAATTTTCTCAAAGGAAGAGATCTGGTTGATATTAATGGCATCATGATTAGTGCACTCCTAAAATTAAGAAGGCTCAAGAGTAAACGTTTAATTTCATTGATGTCATTTACCTATGGGATGGCAAGACACCACTGTTTTCATTCAAATGCTTTCCTGTTGATTTCTGCAAGGCACCAATTTAAACATATATACTTAAGTGTTTACTACTTCAGCCAAAGGAAAGAAAGTGTATGACACTTCATGGGAGAGACAGATAGAATAACTCTCCACGCAGATTTACCTTATTTATTTGTTTGGTTTTTTTGTCTTCCATTACTCACATGTCCTACCCATTTTTCATGTTTTTCAAATCTTATCCTTTTACTGTAAAGAAGAAAATCACAAATTCATTCTAACATCTTTTAAATTAAGTGGAATTTTAAAAATAGACATCATTTTACCTATAGAATATTACTTAGGAAAGTCTTCCAAAACACAGGTTTTAATCACAGAAATTCTTAGATATACAGCAACTTTCAGGCTTAATTCAAAGATTATGTCCAGTTAAAATAACAACTGAATGAACACACAAGGTACCTTAAAGAACTTGAAAATCATTACCAACCTCATTCTTTTAAAACTTCTTTCAGTAATTAGGATTGTTACCCAATTACCCAACCAAGGAAATTAGGGAAGAAAACTTACCAGTCAACAAATAGGAAGAGAAATTTTGCTCTCTGCTTCTACACTACCTAATTTCATATATCAATCTTACATTAGATCAATGTATACCAAGACCTTGACTAAGAGAGAGAGTGAGAGAGAGCTAAGAGCTAATTCTTCAAGGTATCATACCACATTACATTTTTCCATTTGAATCTTTGAATGGTAAATATATGTTAAAACACTGCAAACTATGCCTTTTACTTTAATGTTCAGATACCTATAAATTTCAATACATTACAATTAAAGTTTTAGAAGTTGGTTACTTCAACACAGTCTTTGAAATTGAAGCTAATCTATAGCACTTTCTAGTTGGGGGATCATTTAAACAACTTTATTTTAAAAAATAAGAATAGTGTCTTAGAGAAGAATCAGCATTTCTAATGATTAATTGTCTGTTGTCCTCACTGACTCAGCTACTTTGCTGTTCATTTCCTTCCAGAGTCTGACATTAATATCTCCCTTTCATGTTGATTTATTTTAATTGGATTTCTTGAGCTATTTCATCACTGGAGCACCAGCACTTGTGGATTGACTAGTGCCAGTGTTCTGGTGAGCAGTGTTAGACAAGGAACCTGCACTATCTAACATTGTAGGCATAACCTGCAATTGCTTGCCAAGATCCTCACATTTATTATGTGAAGCACAAGGGAGGGATGCTGAACACACAAGCACTTTGGATCTAATATTAGCAAAACAAAGCACTCAAAATGTGAGAAATACTGAAAAAAGAAATAATCTTTTCTTCAGAGGACAAGTGAAAAATTCAAAGGTTTCTCCTATCCTGCAGTTAGATTGTGGATTGCATGTCTTGATAAAACCTTATTGGCATCACTGAAGTAGCTAATGCTTTCATATTCTATCCATGTCCAGCTGGCAGGAGACATCATTCAAGTAGGATCATGCCATGAAGGCATTTAATTTCATATTATCTTTGTATTCTTTTTATTAAGTGTAATGTTGGCCCCTTATTCTGGCTTCTTGCTTCCTTTTCTAGATAAATTTTTTCTTCTCACAAATAATCTGATTATGCAAACAAAACAAAACAAAAAAAATCAAAAAACAACCTGCCAAGCAACCTGAAAATAATTTGCTGAGTGAATAAATATTGCCTATTGAAGGATAGGGATGTTCTGCAGAGGGATCTGGACAGGCTGGATCAATGGGCTCTGGCCAGTGGTATGAGGTTCAATAAGGCACCAGGTCCTTTACTTGGGCCACAACAACCCCATGCAATACTACAGGCTTGGGGAAGAGTGTCTGGAAAGCTGCTGGTGGAAAAGGACCTGCGGGTGCTGATGAACGGAGCTGAACATGAGCCAGTTTGTGCCTGGGTGGCCAAGAAGGCCAGCAGCATCCTGGCTTGTATCAGAAAAAGTGTAGCCACAAGGCCCAGGGAAGTGATCTTCCCCCTTACTCAGAACTGGTGAGGGTGCACTTCAAATGCTGTATTCGATTCTGGGCCCCTCACTACAAGAGAGACATTGAGGTGCTTGGAGCAGGTCCAGAGAAGGGCAACAAAGCTGGTGAAAGGTCTGGAGAATAAGTCGTATGAGGAACGGCTGAGGGAACTGGGGTTGTTTAGTCTCGAGAAGAGGAAGCTCAGGAGGGACCTGATCACTCCCTACAACTACCTGAAAGGAAGTTGTAGTGAGGTGGGGGTCAGTCTCTTCTCCCAGGTAACAAGTGATAGGAGAAGAGGTAGTGGCCTGAAGCTGCACCAGGGGAGGTTTAGATTGGATATTGGGGAAAATTTCTTCACAGAGGGTAATCAGGTATTGAAACAGGCTTTCCCAGGGAAGTGGTGGAATCACAGCCCCTGGAAGTGTTCAAATACCGTGTAGATGAGGACCTTAGTGATATGGTTTAGTGGTGGACTTGGCAGTCTTGGGGTAATGGTTGGACTTGATGATCTTAAAGATCATAGAATCGTAGAATCATAGAATAGTTAGAGTTGGAAAGGACCTTAAGATCA
>NW_009928796.1:6164-11235 GCF_000696875.1 Nestor notabilis
GTTGGAGTATTCACAACTTCCTTGGGCAACCCATTCCAGTGCCTCACCACCCTCACTGCAAAGAACTTCTTCCTTATATCTAACCCAAACTTCCCCTGGTTCAGTTTGAACCCATTACCCCTTGTCCTACCACTACAGTCCCTAACGAAGAGACCCTCTCCGGCATCCTTATAGGCCCCCTTCAGATATTGGAAGGCTATGAGGTCTCCACACAGTCTTCTCTTTTCCAGGCTGAACAACCCCAACTTTCTCAGCCTATATTCATACGGAAGGTGCTCCAGTCCTCTTATCATCCTTGTGGTCCTCCTCTGGACCTGCTCCAACAGCTCCATGTCCTTTTTCTGTTGAGGACACCAGAGCTGGACACAATACTCCAAGTGAGGTCTCAAGAGAGCAGAGTAGAGTGACAAGACCACCTCCTTTGACCTGCTGGTCACACTTCTTTTGATGCAGCCCAGGATACGGTTGGCTTTCTGGGCTGCAAGTGCACACTGCCTGCTCATGTTGAGCTTCTCATCAATCACCACCCCCAAGTCCTTCTCTGCAGGGCTGCTTTGAATCTCTTCTCTGCCCAGCCTGTAGCTGTGCCTGGGGTTGTGCCGACCCAGGTGTAGGACCTTGCACTTGTCTTGGTTAAACTTCACGAGGTTGGCATCATCCCACCTCACAAGCGTGTCAAGGTCCCTCTGGATGGCATCCCTTCCCTCCAGCGTATCAACCGAGCCACACAGCTTGGTGTCATAGGCAAACTTGCTGAGGGCGCACTCAATTCCACTGTCCATGTCACCCACAAAGATGTTGAACAAGACAGGTCCCAACACCAATCCCTGAGGGACACTACTCGTTACTGGTCTCCAAGTGGACATTGAACCGTTGACCACAACTCTTTGTGTGCGGCCATCCAGCCAGTTCTTTATCCACTGAGTGGTCCATCCATCAAATTGATGTCTCTCCAATTTAGAGACAAGGAGGTCGTGTGGGACAGTGTCGAATGCTTTGCACCAACCTAGTTGATTCTATGATTCCACGATTGTCAAAACCACGATATCATGCTAATATTCATTCAATCGACGAGAAGTCTATGAGTTACTTCTCTTCTTTGTGCATATCTATTTCTGCTGTCCTAAGCGTGTCACCTTGAGACACGCCTTGACCTTCACAACATGTTTCTGCATTGCCTGATGTTGGTCTAAAACTATCCACTCTATAAATAATAACTAATGGTAAAACCTATTCTCAGAAAAATAATAGCATACTCTCAGATAAATTAAGTTTAAAAAGATAAACACAAAGTTTCCCTAATGAATCCAGCTCCATCCAGATTTTTCATTTAACATGGAATTATTCTAAATCTCTGCCACTGTCTCAGAGTTTGAGATAAGAAAGTAAGGAAAACACGTGTAAAATTCACCTCCTGTGTCAATGTAAAATTTTTCTGTCAGGCAGGTTCCCAGCCTTGCCTAGCTAGGTTTCTAGCTCCAAACTGCTGGTTTCTTTTCTCTGTTAGGAAAAGTTAAGACACCTCTCTAGGCTTCAGCTAATCTACACATAATCAGTCCTGTGACACATAAACAAAAGCTGTGCTTTGCATAGATATGAATTGTCTTTTGACAGGAAATTTATTCTGTGGAAATGCTTCACATTTTACAAATGCAGATATGCTAAATCTTTTAAGTGCAAAGCTGTAAGGCAGAATATGACCTTATGAGGCTTTCTGTTCAGAATTGTATGACGTCTTGAATGAGTTCAGGAACATGCAGATGGCAGCTGAAAAAAGAAAGCTGATTGCAAAGCTCTTAAAGACTACCATGAAGAACAAATATACAGTACATTTATTTTTTAAAAATGTGTTTTTTCAATTCATTGGAATGCCATTTTTATTTTGCCTTAAATAGCACTGTTATTCCAAGGAAATATCCTGTCAGGATGTAGAGTAAAATGCTGAAATAATAAGTACTGACATTCTAACTTCAATATGTGGAGAAAATATGTGAGAATCATAGTTGTAGACATCATTATTTTACAGCTCCCACCACTGTATTGCCATGACAAGAATAATGTCTTTACCTAGAATCTGCTCATTATTGTTTATTGCAGTACCCTTGCACAAGCAAGAGACAGTAGGACTCATCCAGGAGAACAGAGGAATATGCACTTTGTAAAACCATTATATTTACCAGGGTAGGACTCTTGAGGCAATGTTTTTAAAATGTGATTTATAAATTTTAGATTAAAATTCAAGCTATTTTTTCAGTTCAATTCGGGATTGTATATTCAAAGTTCATGCATTAACTACCATGTATTTGAAGTGCAGGAGAGTTCATCTCCTGGTTATTTTGAAATGAATATGAAAGAATTTTCATAACAAATGGATTTTAAAATTTTAATCATGATTTTTTATTCTGGAAACCTCACTTTAAAGATACTTTACTGCATGCATAAACTGACCAACCTCAGGACCATATTCCAAACAGAAAACTCAATAACTTTGCTATTAGTAAGACTTAAAATCAGAAAAATGAAAAATGGGAGTGCTATAAAAACATTTTTCTGTTTCAGCATGCAGCTTATTAATGACAACTTTAATCTACATTTCTTTTTCTTATGTTTTTTGTGGTGGTTTGGGGATTTTTGACAGCTGGTACTGCTATGAAGCTCTACTTGAATATACAGTTTATAAGAAAAAACACTTCCTTGTCTTGAAATACGTTTGAAAAACACTATAAACATGGCTTAAACTGAGGCTACAAAAGGCAACAACATTCTTCCTCCACACACACACACATACAGAGACATTACAAAAGAAGAAACAACAAAAACTCAGGTGGGAAGTAAAAAAGGGACTTCAGTGAAGTCAAATACTGTCATTATGCAAAAAACATAACCAAAGCAGAAATTTAGACAACTCATTTAGAAGATTCTGCATCACAAAACTTTTACTTTTTATAATGGTTGATCACACTGTTAAAGAAGAAGCCTTTGAAGAAACAATCTCAGCAAACAAAAACATATAAAGACTGCTGTTTAGATGCAATGAATATGTTACCAATTTCCCATTTCAAACATGTTAACAGTTGCTCATAAATAATTTTCAAATAATATATGTATGTAGAAATTATGACGCCCATGTTTGATCATAGAAAATTCATAAACAATAAGAAAAAATCGTCTACATTGCTTTACATGGTATGTGTACAATATATTGATAATCTTGATAAAACATAATAGATTCTAATATACTGAAAATACTAAACAAACAATATGACATTCAGAAAACTGTTTCAGGAGTCTGAAAAAAAGTAGTCTGAACAAAAATTTGTATGGTATCATAGCATATCTTATCATTTATCAACTTCTGAATACAAATAGTTTTGGAAAATATATAGATTCTCCTATTCCTCCTTTATTTGCATGTATTTCAACTTGAGAATTGGCAGATCCAAAATATATTACAGCTGTTGCTTGTACAATAACTCAAATAGCAATGAAGAAATATAGTTTTTTGTATTATGAGCCCCCTCATTGAAGTTTTGATTTGAGGATTTTTAATTGGACATTGTTACTTCCCTGACCATTTAATAAGATAACATTTATTTGCATGGTTTCACAATGATACTTTCAGACTTTTCTTCTCACTTGAGGCTTTAAGAATAACTTTCATTTCATTGGTTATTTTTTATGGCATTCAGCATAAGGAATAAGGATATCTGAAGGAAAAATGTTCCCTTTAAAAATTTTAATTTATTAATTGCTGTTTGCTTCATTTCCTGAGTTAGCTTAGCATTGATTTATGAAAACACTTTAAAAAATCTTAGAACCATGGCTGGATTTACATGCTTTTTCAAATTGCAGTTCTAGCAAAAGAAGCAATGGGCCATATCTAAATAAAACACTTGTGGCCTTTTCTCTGAAATCAGTCATCTAAGATCCGTTTCAGTTCATGCAGAGTCAGACCCTTCAGAAGGATGTTGAAATCTAACAGCTCACTGATCAGCAACAGGGAAACAAGAAGAAAAGATTTAGATTTTCAGCCCCACTCCCAGAGGGACATCTGTGCATACAAAGATGTTGTCTCTTTAACTAGTGAAACCACAAGTAGGAAATTTTCCTGGGGGTAGAAATCTACAGCGTTTTTTTTTTTTTTGTTCGTTTGGGTTTGTTTTTGGTTTGGTTTTTGTTTTTTGTTTGTTTTTTTTTTTTGTTGTTGTTGGTTGGTTGGTTGGTTGGGTTTTTTTTAGGGAAGCAGAAACACAGGAGCAGGAAGAGGACAGGTTTCTAGTATTACCTTGTGTTTTATCACTTGTATTTGTGCTGACTTCTCTTTTTTAAACAATAACCTATTGCTTAAGGAACCTGTCTAGGAAAAGGAAGATCTTGGAGCTGGACACAGCTACAGCTGTGCAGCTGATCACCCATGCTGCAGAATCACACTTCTGGTTCTTCATTCCTTCTCCCTCCCCTGCGTCAATTCCATTCTGGACAAAGTGCTGGATATTCAGCTCTAAAAGAGCCTACGGTTACATAGTGAAGCGGGATGATTAGATGTGACAAGGATGATTAGATGTGATTTAGGCTGATAAGATAAAATCTATTTAGACCAAACATTATTTGGACTTTACTTACATTAGCAAGAAATATGATCCAATGAGAATGGATGCATCGAGACGAAACATTTGACACTGGAGGCACAAAATCCACATTATGTACATTTTAGGATGATTACAATAGACCAGCTCTGGTATGGTTCTGTAGACTGGATGCTCACCAGTAGTACTATGAATTAAATATGTTCTTAGAGGTTTTTTTCTCAGTTTTCATGTTTCTTTCATCAAGTAAAATCCTGTTCATGTGCTCCAAAACAGCTGAATGGCAAGAACTTAAGCAGAGAAAGCAGGAAAAAAGATGTGAGATTTGCTTCAAAAGCACACTCATGAACCAAGCTAAAATGCTAATGTAGAGCTACTCTTATGAATCTGATAGATTTAGTGCCAAATTGCTAAACTACCTGAATATCAAGGACTCTAGTAAAATGACAAACATATCTTTAAGTGTCTGAGAAACAAAGGAAAGG
>NW_009928796.1:11266-41905 GCF_000696875.1 Nestor notabilis
ATCTACCCTTTAGGAACATCTAAACTTAGAATTTGAACAGCATTATTTACAGGACTATGATCTTGAGAATTTTCAACTGCAATGTTTTTGCCTCTCTTTGAATTTATACTTCTTGCTCTTCTGATCTCATCCATCATGATAGTATTTCTCCAATTAACAATTTTGATGTTTGCTTTGTTGATCTTTTTTTTCTTGCAAAAAAGGTAGGTTCCACAACATCAGATATTAAATTACTTCTGAATTTACTTCGTGGTAGCTTTGATTATAGCTGAGGGGTTTCTTTCTGCCTGAATATGAACAATACATTGTGCCTTAATACTTTGAAAATAAAATGTTTAAATTTTTAATCTATATAATTTTTAAAGTCTTAAAAGTATAAAATATTTAAACTGTGATAAATTAAAAATTAAACTTTTGGTTCTCTTAACACTAAAATAAAGACTTTTACCTCCATGTGTGTAAAATATGTCACTTAAAATAATGTTTGGATGTTTGATTTGCTAAAAACATTCTTTTCAATGTTGTCCCTGCTCATGGCAGGGGGGTTGGAATTAGACAATCTTAAGGTCCTTTCCAACGCTAACTATTCTATGATTCTATGATTGGTAAGAAATATCCAGTCCTCATATTCTCATAATTGGAGGATTATAAATAGTTCTATCTTGAACTTGAATAAATTAAACATATGTGATAGAAGCTGCTGATTCTGATAGCTCAACAGAGGCAAGGCTGCTGCAACTACATGTTCCCAGGTCCAGCCAGTACCAAGGCTGAGGACATGCTCCAGGTAGGTACACACATCAATATTGTGTAGGCGTATGTACAATACACATAATGACAAACAAACCACACAAATGGACACTGGCAGAAACATGCGAATACTTGAAACAGAGCTAGACTTAGGCTAGCTCTGTCTTGAAAACCAAGGTTGGAGAGCCCACAACCTTTTTTTATAATCTATTCCTTATTGTGAAAGAGGTTATTCATATTTAACCTTCTGCCACTATTAAAATAAGTGTTTTTTCCCCAGAAAAGATGTATCTCTTTAAGTGTCATTCAAGTAGTTGTATGCTGCCTTTAAACTCTTTAACATCCTTTCTTCAAAGGAAAGAAGTGCAGCTCCCTCAGCCTCAACTTGTACATCATGTGCTCAAGGTCCATTACTAGCACAGTAGCACTCCATTGCATCCACTCCAGTTCCTTAACACCCCTCTTGAACTGGATACAGCTATTCCAAATGCAGCCTTACTAGCCTGGGGTAGAGGGGGATAATTTTTTTTGAGTCTTCTGACCATGTTCCTCCTAAAGCAAGTCTAGTATGTTCTAGTGTGCTTTACTTGTGAAGAGAGTGAAACGTGGACTCAGATTCAGTGCAGGATCCAGAGTTTTGTCTTTAAAATCTTCATAATTTTTCTGCTTGCTTAATCAAATTTATTGAGGTCCCTTAGAACTGAAGATCATTCTTTCATTGTGCTAATTACTCCCTTTGCTTTAATGTCTCTACATATTTACTGTGGGTGCTCTCTGTGTCATTGTCCACATCACTAATGAAAATACAGGACAATATGGGTCCCAGTATTTCCCTGGTACTATTACCACCCACCAACAGGACACAAGCTCATTGAATACCACCCTTGGGGCTTGGCAATCCATCCAGTTTCACCCCAAACAGGACTTTATTTCAGGCCTTATCTTCTTTACATCTATGGAAATAGATTGATTCCATTAGTCCAAGATCTGACAAGGGACTGAGGTGAGGCTTATTGGCCGCAATTTCCCATGTCCTTCTTGCTCTTTTTAAAGAAATATGCATCATATTAACCTCGTTATGGTTGTCATGGATCTCTCCCAGTCAATACTTTCTTTTCATAGATAATAGACAAGAACTTTGTAATCAGACGACACTTTCATCATACCCAAATGAATCCCATCTAGCAGATGCTGTTCTAAGAAGTACCTAGTCTAGTGCTCCCCAGCTGTTGCTGGCACCATTCCTAAAGTGATATTTGCAGAGATACTTATCTCTGAAGATACTGGAACCACATTTTCTCTGAATGCATTTACTACTGGCATATCTGTAAAATCCATTCCTGTTACCCTTTATGTTCCCAGCTAATTTTAGTTCCAGCTGAGTTTTGTCCTTCCTGATTTTGTTCCTCAGTCCTTCGTAATTCTGTTATACTCTCCTTATCTTTCCTGGCCTTGTTTTTACTTAAATGCTTTCTTGTTGCATTTCAGTTCATTGAGAAGCTCCCTCCTTAGCCAGGTGGGTTCTTTGCTGAAAATCCAAGGCTTTCCACACAACAGAATGTTTTGCTCCAGATTTCTCTGTTTTCATTCTAGAAGCTTTTTCTCTCCATAGCAGCTTCTCAGGGATTCTGATGAGATTAAATTAGCTGATGTCTGCTCTTCCAAAACTGTTTTCTAACCTTCCAAAACTCATACATAAAAATCTAGAGTTCTCTTTTTACTAGAGGACAGCTGAAAGTTGGAAGGTTACCAAGCAGAAAGGAAGTGGAAACTGTACTTTCTGTAATGCAGTCAACAGTCCTTAATCAGGCCCAGGATCCTAAGGGTAATTCGTTCCACCTGCCAAATGGAAAATTATTTAAATGACATCACATACTTTCATAACATCTTCTCTCCAGGGTTCTCAAAGTGCTTTGTAATAATTAATTAATTAACTAAAACTTGCAACATGACTTTGGCATAAAATACTACTGCGCTCCAATCTACAAATGAATCTGCTCCTGAGGAATATATGTCAGTTGAAAAAAGATGGTGTGCCTGTAAACTTGCCTGTTCTTTTAGTTAATGTTTAAGAATAATGACACTCATTGCCTTTTTGTGATGCCAGTCACTCTTCATTGTCCAGAGACTAGAGGATTACCTTAAGCAACTTACTGCTATAATTCTGAAAAAGATCCATTATTCCAAAATCTGACCACATATTGTAGCAGAGGGACACTTCGATAAATTCAATGGTAAAGGATAGAAAAAAAAAGTTTGCTTTTTTTTATATGTTTGGTTTTAAGTTTCATTTACATTCGTGATGTACTCTTCCAGCGGGGAATAAATTTAAAAATCCTTTTTTGAGCTTCAAAAGCATAAAGCAGTAGACTGCCTTGGAATTAGCAGATAATTCTGTCACTCAGCTGGGAAGTGGAAAATACAGATTTTTGGAATCATTCTTCCAGGCTGGAGCAGGATCCTGAGAAAAAGTCCTCTATATCTGTCTATTACAAAATACATTGACATTTTTTTCAATAACAGTTTCAATTCTGACTGCTGCATTACAAAAATAGTATTTGTTGAAAAGTTCCTGTAATAGATCTACAAAACGCATAGATGTTAAAAATCAGGAAAACCAAATGCTGACTATGAAACTAGGCCCTTCCCCATGATACAAGTCAAAGGCTTTTATATAAACCAGGGAATATGCTCTTTATAGAAAAAAAAAATAATTATCTACATATATACACAGTAGACATTTAGCTTTAGGTTCCAAGATTTCATAAGCTGACTGATTTCTCCAGCAGTTATCTTGATATAGTGACATGTGATACTGTAATGTGTAGACATGTAGAAGGATGGGATGAAGGATAAAAATATATGAAACTTTTTAATGCACACAACTTAATTGCAGAATTCTTAGTTCTACTTGATGAATGTCAAATGCAGGAACAAAACCAGAGAAGAAAACTTCCTTTCAAATGAATGTAGTGTTAAGGTTAGGGTTACCAAACAGGTTAATTTCATTTCCATTGGTATGGTTTCATTGTGCCAGACAAGACCATAACTGAGATGAATATACTCAGTGACTGACTTTTTACTCTGTTTCAAATATTGTTTTAAGGTAGAAACATAATGTTTAGTACTAATTTATCAATATTTCTTTTAGTTTATGTCATTTTCAAGAACAAATCCCGAATAGTCTAGATGCATTTAAGATAACATTAAGGAAATGTTCGACACAAAACTTTTATGGTGATGGTTCAAATAAACAGAAAACCCAATCCCAATACTATGGTTCTGTGATTCTATGGTAAGAGACATTTCCTGTTATTTCGAAGTTAAATAATCAAATAAGATATCTTTACAAGTATCAAGTATGATTGCATACAAAATTTCTGTACAAAATTCTTGCTTACTTGTACTGAGCTCAGAGAGCTTTGGCTGATAAGGAACAGCATATAGAAAACAAAGGCATCAGACTTACACAGTTTAATATACCTTTTGAATACTGGATTGTACTTCCACGTTTTGGTTGTTGTGTGGAAAATCCGTATGTACTTCTCAGGATGCTAGAATAACTTTGACTGACTTTCAAAACTCTGGAAGCTAAACCTTAAAATATATCTAGTTATATGCTGCAATCTAAAATGTACACAGATGGACAAAGCTTTCTATTTAAAGGTAACTCTTTAGCAGGTTTTAAAAGTATATATGTTTTATCTGTGATTGAATGACTTATGAACTTAGTTCATTATTATACCAGCTGTTATCTTTTTATTATGCTCAGTCTTTCATTTATGCGCTCAGATTATTCTAACTCAGCTTGTATGAAAATATTAAAAAATATAGTGCAAACCACTTTATATAATTATACATTTTAAATGGTTTTATGACTGATAGTTTCACACTGAATTGCCCTGAATACAGACTATCAGGAATGGTCCACAGAATTATACTTAATATGACAATTGGGCAGGTATGCCATATACAGAACAGTTCTATTAAAAGATGATGAAAATACTTTTACAAATGCTGAAAGGCAAATGGTGGTTTCTATTGAAGTGAAAGAAAAGCAGTTGCAAAATGGAAAAAAATCAATGGATCAAACTGAGTATAATTGTATAAAATCTAGTGTGAATTTTAGTAAATATTTTGCATTTTATTCTCTTCTCTGGCTTTTAATGCTGTTTCTGTAAAGTCTTAATAATTTTATTCCTGTTAAATTTAAGAACTTTTTTCAGAACTACATTGTCAAACTCAATTTCTGTATTTCCCAGTATATATTTGACTTCAATCTCCAATTTATGTTCTTCTTAATTTCAAATGTGTTGTTTTTCAAAGACTTTTGGTTTTAGTAAGCAGACACTTTGATATGGCCCTTATCTGAATCGTTGCTGATGAAGTAATATCAGTATTTTTCTAGCCTGAATTGGATCTAATTACTTGTATTTTTCTACAGTTGCATATACTGTTTCTTAAGATTTATGTCATTATTATGTCTGTGGTCAGTGTTACCATTGTCTATGAGAATATGTCAGAAAAGTGTCATTTAATGGAAAAGGCAAAATAATAAAGCAGTTTTAAAATGTATACAAAATGTAATTTTTATGTATTTTTATGTATCTAATTTTTGATTAAAAATAGCTGTTGTACGTAAATACTAAGAAAACTATTGATTTGTTACCATAACATTAGGAACACTTAAATTTTAATAGCTGCTTTTCAAAAAAGGTATGTGCCACATGACTGTAACTTTTTAACACAGCTTCCCTTACTGAGAAAAATTTTAGACTGTGGGTTTTTGTTTGGTTGATTGGGGTTTTTTTCTGGAGTAAAGTTATTGCAGATAGAAGCAAAGATGAGGAAAGCATAAGAATTGCATAAGTGAAAATTTATAGATTTTGAAATACAAAACACATTCAGTAGTGCCAATGCCAGCACCTTGAAAACTGCTGAAAATTGTACCTTCAAACCACAGTTAGGAGCAATGGTGGAGGTCAGTAGAGAATACATTAATAAAAGTTCTGCTTGACATAAAAACATAAGCAATTAAAATCAGGCAGTTAGTTTTAAATGACTAGCAGGAGGAAAATAAGAGGAGAGGAGAGCTGGTGATGCAAGAGATAGAAGGACATAATGAAATCATAAGTAAAGGTATTGTGGACTGACTTTCAAATCTCTGATTTTAACTAGACTAAATTACTCCATGCACCTAACCACCTGCCATAAGTGAGAGCAATTCACAGAATTCACCCCCACTGTGCCTGCAAAGACATATATGTAGGAACTAAGAAAAGGAAAATTCTAACCAAAATGATCTGGCAACAGAGTATGGCACATCAAGAGCACTAGATGTTTGGTGCTCTTGACTATAAATTGTATTGCTGACTCTGTTACAATTAGGGTGGGATGGAATACATTTTACTAAACGGTTATGCTTGCTTTATCTGAGCAGAATCATTCACTGAAAAATATCACAATTCCAACAGTGTTTTCAATGAAAAAGGTTTATTTAGTCCGAGGCTTCAGAAAGTGAGAGGAAAAGGAGGGAGAAGCCTTAAAATTTATCATTTTCAATTGATGCTTCTGGCATATTGCATTGGTTTGAGAATTTTTTATTTTGTTTATTTCATTATGGGATAAAAAAATAAATTTTAAAACCTAACAAGTTAGTATAACATTCATTTGGTTTCTGGATAGGTCTAGTGACAAAGCCACTTAAAACCTGAAGTATATGTGAACTATAAATGAGCAACAGAAAATAAATCCTCACCTAATAATTCCATATGAACCAGAATAGTTTCCTGCCTGAGTGGTAAGATCCTAAATGTGTGTGGTTTAAAGAAGCTCAAGTGAAAGCAAGATCTTTCAAAAGGGCAGCTGATACCTTTCCTTGGTTAATGTTGTATTTCCTCAATGACAGTGTTAGAAAGCAGAAGCAGCATTAAGTGCATCTAATAACAAACATGATATGTTCCAAAAGAGAATCACAGGAGACCAGCCCTCCTAGAATTAACTTCTTTACCACAGCCTGTGAACCTTATTGCTGTCCCTCACTCTTTTTGACCAGATTTTGATTTGGGGGATTAGACATCATTTTTTTATGTGTTGTTCTGTTTTTAATCTTCCCTACTTCTGCAACCTGTTTTTGAAAGCCTGTCAGAGTTCACATCATTTGTTATCTCTTCTCTCTCCTCACAGTATACTCCACTAACTTTTCTTTCTCCAGAAAGAGCAAGTTGTGATACTGTGTGTATTGTGTCACTATGTATGTGATATTAGTTGGTTATTTTTATCCTGCACTCTTTCTCCTGCCAAAGTTCACTTATACAGCAGTCTTCACCTGTCACACAGTAAGAAAATAGTAAGTAGGTGGCACTTCATTGAAATAATGTGCCAGCATGAGTCTTTTAAAATGTAGCTTTTGAAAATGTTCCTTAAAAGGAAAAGAGTCATAGAAGATATAATAGCTCAGAAGTAAGGTATTCCCCTCATTTCGCATGTTATTTCAAAGAATAGTTCAATATGGAACTGTTTGAGTTTAAAATGGTACATTGTGCTTTTGACATGTTACAATTAAATGTCAATAATGTTCAAAACACAAATGTCCTGAATTGGTATATATACAGAATAGGTCTCTCAAATAATTTTTTTACAGCCGGCATATACATTTTTCTTGGGAGATGTCAAAATTTTTTTATTTTAGTTTTATTTTTATACAAATAAACTGTAAAAAACCAATATGAAATACTTTTACCTACCAAAGGTGAAAATGAAAGACACCAAAGATAGACTCACATTTTCTCTTATGCTAATATTTTGTTTCAGCTCCAGATAAACAAACAATTTCCATATAATACACCTGACATGTTTATTAGAGCCTTCTGCAAGAACAATTTCACTTCTGATGTATTCTTTCACAGATTGTATTATAAAAAAGGGAAGAGGAATAAATAAGAGGGAATCAAGATCAGATCTTTGATAGAAAACGGTAACATATTAAAAAAATAGGAATATATACAATCTTTGCACAGCTATTCTAAGCAGTAATAGCTATATAAATATGCTACAAATTCTAGTTGCAATAATGTACTCTTAATGGCAGACTTCAAACATAAAGATCCAGACAATTGTCTCTGGATGAGATGAGGCCAGAGAAATAATATTTGGCCCAACTTAAGCCAACATTTTATGTTTGAGACTAGATACAGATCCACAATAGGCTTAAGCTTCACCATTTAAGCTTTTATGGTTGCTTTCACTAAACAAAAATCCTTGTTCTGAGAAAGACTGACATAAAAAGGTCAAAACACGGATCTGGAGAAGTGCTCTCAATTATATACTTTCAAAAGCCAAATTACACTGTAAGACAAAGAATCAAACCCTTTAAAGAAGAAAATAAACACAATAAACCTGCTCATTAATCATTCATATATTGATGATTATCAACAGCAATCCCTAAGAGTATTTTTAATAGAGAATAAACCAACAGTTACTCTTGTGATAGCACAGTTCCTGAAGGACAAAATTTTTACCAGCTCTAATGTTCTGTGAGATATCTACCTCTAGTCTTTTTTGGAAAGGCAAATTTATAAACCTAAGATTAAATATGTGCATGCTTACAATTGTTATTATGTCTTCTAACTGTACCAGAGAAACAAATTTACATTAAAACTTTAAAAAAAAAGCTATAGATTCCAGATATATTTTGCTACAGTGTCTGTAGATGTACTGCAGATTTTCAGTCTTGATTCTGCCACAAAACAATGAAATACGGACTGACCTCTCTTACATGCATCATTTTTCCACTGCTAGTAATTATCCTACTGTCATTAGTACTTAAACCTAATTAATTGCAACGTACACTGTAGGAAATAGTATATCCAGACTGGTTCATAGATGCTAGGCTATTTGTTTACATACAGAAATATGATTGCCAGATCCTATCTTTTTTTTTCTTTTCTCTTTTGGATAATCAATTCTACCTCCCCTCTAATGGGTACACAACATTCAGCTATACCTCTGCAGTCAGAAATATGGGATTGAGCTCTTCTGCTGCACAGCTCCAGGTGGAAACTGATTAGTATGAGCCAGATAAGGCTGTAAGCAAAAAACTGGCTAGTATGCTTTACTGGTGCACTGTTTCCTGCCTCTGCATCATACTTGGTTTCTCCAACCTTAGTTCAAACAGAAAACAGATGATGTTATGGCCTCAAGCCCTCTTGTTTCAGGAAGAAAGACTCATTTTTAGCAGAGACTTATGGCTCTGAAATCCATTATTTCATTTTCTCTTTTGAATGCTTCCAAGACAAGAGGTCCTATTACAGGAATGCGGAGGCCAAGTCAGAACAAATAGGACATTCTTTTTTTCTCTTAACTATTCTCTTAAGAGTCATTTCCTAACTACAAGACTATGATACTATGATACTGAAGACAGATGAAGGTTATGGCTATAACACATGACACAGAGCTTGGAGTGTTTCTGATTTGAAATTGGGGAGGAGAAAAATCACTACACGAAAGGTGCAATTTTTAAAGAGGGAAAAAAAATGTCAATGTGGTATAACACACTGTGAGGGAACTAAACTGCCCTGGATGAGTGGGAATATAAAACAATAAATATGTTTTCTTATATTTTTGCTAATGCCTTGTATTTTGCTACTCTACCTAGAAGTTTGCCATTTTCTCCTTCTATGGAACATCTGGGGTTATTTGGCAAAAGAAAATATAATATTTTGCTAGTTTTAAGAGACATGTCCTTTAAACAGAAAATGAATGAAATCATGGCCTTAAAGCTGAAAGTGATTTCATTGCAGCAGAACTACAGTAAGGCTGTTATTTCATAAAATTTGTCTTTAAAAAAAAAATCTATGAACTAAGGAATTATGAAAAGATTAAAGCCATTGTAAATATCAGTGGGCATCTAGATGGAAATAGAAATGTTTGCATTGATCCAATATTCAGAAACATTTATAGGTTTAAGCCATGACTTAAAAAAGTAGAAATCTATCTGATTTTGAGTAACAATGAGCAAACCAAAATGACAGAAAAATAAAAAAGAAAAAAAAAGTTTGTGAGGTCGAGTTCTAAATAAGTAAGAAAAAGTTATTCATTTTTTTTTATTCCAAGTAAATCCATGGAACCCTTTCAATATAAATTTAAAATATTCTTTTGTTAAAAAAATAAATTACAACAGTTAGTGTTGATTAAATTCAGAAATCAAATACAATAAAGGACAACAGCTTACATATGGGAGAGTGGTACTACCACATCTCAGGAGGCTACGAAGACTTTTTCATTTAAAGTAAGTATGTCTAACAGAGTTGGACCTCAGCAGTTATTTTACATTACATACACACATAACAGCAGTGAATATGTTCAATTTACTTTTTTTTCTCTTCAAATTTTACTTTGTAGATGGTCATTTATTTTAGATTTAGATTAGTTTAGATATAATGTATTTATTTTTCAATTACTTAAATGGATAATTAGTATAGTGGAAAATAATGACAAGAGATGCAAATATTAGTATGATTTAGAGCTGAAATTCTTTTATACTTTTTATATTTTGTAAACAACTTCAATTTAGTGAAAAACATTAATGGTGATACTTCTCTTAAGACAACCTTAAGACAAAGAGCAAAATGGGATAAGACATTTGAACACATCTCATTTTAAAGTAAAGAACATTTTTCAAATCTGTTTTGATTTTTTGTCTTTTTTATTATTAATTTTGATTAAATAATGTAATGTGTTACCTGTAAAGAGCATTTTTTAAACTGCAGACTATTAATCTGCTCTGAGACCAAATCTATTCAAGGGAAACTGCATTTTACTCACTATAAGGTTCCCTTTACCCATTCTATAAAGAAAGATTTATGGCAGGAATTATGTTCCTGAAAGTGAAAAGTTTCATAAAGTACATTTGAGAATATAAGTGTAGTATGTGAGCTTGCTTACTTAACGGTGAACAGCTTAACAAATTCTGGGGGGGAGAAAGGAAAGACATTTCTCTGGCAATTGCATCACAGAACTAAAATTTGGCATGATCAACACATTCTATCAAAATTATCTGTGGGAGTATACTATGGGCATCTGAATGAAAATTATCAACTGATAGCAAAACACTAAGTGAAGACATTTTTATGCTTATCTGATTGGCAGAAGGGTTGATATCCTGAGCAAAAAAACTCAAGGTGTAAAAGTACAAGTCTTTTGTACTTTCTTGGAAAATTCTCTGGGAAAATAATGTTTTATAAAATAACTTTCAACTTGCTTTCTTTCATTAAATGTACTTGATACTGCTGATCTAGCTAAAAATGGTCAGTACTTCTTGAGGCATAAAGTCCAATAACTTAGTAGCAGAGTAGATTACAGCTATCCATCTACTCACTAATGAACATGTTTATATGTGTCACTGGCTGAGACCTACTCAGATACACCACTGACAGAAAATGAGTCCTTAGCTACATCCACCCAGTTTTAACTCATTTCATGAGGCCAATATCTGCTGGGAAAATAAACAGTGCCCAGATAGTAACTGCTAGGAGACAAACCTGAGTGACATTGATTTCTTGAGGTATGCATGGGAACAGAAAAAAGAACGCAGATGAACTTTTTCCTTCTTCAGGATGGCAGTCCAGAAGTTGACAGTAACATAGGAAATGACCATTAACTGGCTTTAGATATAAACAAAGTAAAAGAGGTTGAGTGGGACTACACAACCATTAGAAACTGGTGCCAGCCATGAGAGTTAGAATCATAGAATTATCTAGGTTGAAAAAGACATTTAAGGTCATCAAGTCCAACCGTTACCCTAGCAGTGACAAGTCTACCACTAAACCATGTCGCTAAGGGCCTCATCTACATGTTTTTTAAATGCTTCCAGGGACAGTGATTCCACCACTTTCCTGGGCAGCCTGTTCCAACACTTGACTACCATTTTGGTAAAGAAATTTTTCCTAATATCCAGTCTAAACCTCCCCTAATGCAGCTTGAGGCTGTTTCCTCTTGTCCTATCACTTGTTACTTGGAAGAAGAGACCAATCACCTCCTTGTTGCTTCCTCCTTACAGGTAATTATAGAGGGTGATAAGGTCCCCTTTGAACCTTCTCTTCTCCACACTAAACAACCCCAGTTCCCTCAGTGGTTTCTCACAAGACTTGTCACCAGACCCTTCCCCAGCTTCACTGCCCTTTTCTAGACCTGCTCCAGCACCTCAATGTCTCTCCTGTAGTGAGGGGCCCAGAACTGAACACAGCATTCGAAGTGCACCCTCACCAGTTCTGAGTACAGGGGGATGATAACACCCCTGGGCCTGGTGGCTACACTATTTCTGATATAAGCCAGGATGCTCTTGGCTTTCTTGGCCACCTGGGCACAAGCTGCTCATGTTCAGCCCCATCAATCAGCACCCTCAGGTCCTTTTCCATCGAGCAGCTTCCCAGCCACTCTTCCCCAAGCAATAAAAAGCAATAAATAATGAAGAAAAATAAAGAAGGCAATAAATAATGAAAATAAATAATGAATTAAGAAAATGTTAACTCTTTAGTGGGAACATATCCATGTATGCCAAGCACCATGAGGAAGTTCGAGTCTCACAGGGCACTGCTAGGCCACCAGGCAGCACTGGGACACACTGATAGGTCAAAGGGAGTGTCCTGTCCCCCAGTGCTGGCCACAGTGAGACCAGAGGGGCAGGGGCCTGAGTTGTTTGTTGTTCATGTGTATTTTCAGGGCAAATTCTGTTCAACACCATTCTCTTTAAATATTTGTAAGGTCTTCACTATTAAAAGTGTTTATCATTATTAAGCTGTAAGATTTGTGGGAAAATATTGTTCTTTTGATTTCTTGCTTCTTGAGCTGAGAAGATTCATGTATTAAAAGTATCTTTTTTTTTTTTAATAAAGAAACAATTTAAATCAATTGCATAAAAGAAAAGTGGAAAGGTAGAAAGTCTAACTTGGCTGCTTTCAGAATAAGTTCTTGGTACATCAGGGACCGATGTTTTTATGCTTAGTAAAGTGTAAAACTGCTGGATGACAGTCATTAAAATAACTTTGATGTATCCATGTGGAATTTGTAATGATGGAGCTTTCTTGGATTTTATGTGCCTGTTCTTGTAAACCCAATTCTTGTGCTTACAGGAATAACTAGTATAGTAGCATGGTGCGTATGTGCCCACATATGTGTCCTGAGGTGCTGTTAGGGTTTAAAGCTTGTACCTCATGAATATATACTTTTCTTCATGCATTTTGGACTTTCTTCTTTCATGGATATTTAATGATTTTAAGCCCTGATATTTGACAAAATTCTGTTGGTCTTCCTTCATGTATATGTGTTCTGATAATATCTTTGTATTTGATATGTATTTGATATATACTTTTATTGCTATAGTCTCTGCTTCAGTGAACCAGTTAATGAACAAATACCACAGTTTAATATTTTCAAAGACATGTAAAATAAACTAATAACTGAAAAGAAAATAATCTCCCTCTTATTCTATTTTCATAAAAAGTGCAAATATTTTCATGTGTTTGTGTTTTGAAATTGAAGCAAAATATTCAGACAGGCTTCAAAGAGAAGCTATGGACCTTCATATCCTAAAAGCTGATATATGGACTATTTAATATTTTCATTTTCTTGAATCTGATATCAAAAATCACACTGATTTCATGGGAGTATGATTAGGTCCCCATGTAAAGTCTGCAATGCAAATATTTCATAGGAGGGGCAACTTTACTAGCTGCCAAATATGCCGAAGAGCAAGAGCCCAGGATGATGACGTCCTTATAGGTTCAGGTTTTGAGAAAGGTTGCAGTAGCTGGTTTGTTTTAAACTCACTCTTCACAATTCTTCTTTATTGGAATATTTTTAGCATATTTTCATCTGATGATTCTGACAGCAGTACATTTTGTATGTAAGATTTCAATTAATCTTATGTGCAAAGAGAATGTATACCACTATATAAAATACCATTCATCATTTGCAACCTGTAATAATAATGATTAACTTGGCTTTTTTTAGGACAGCATTGAATAGATTTTTATTTTTAAATACATTGTTAGTAAGTAATTCAGTAGTTTTTAATAAGAATGAGAAAAAAATAATTATTCTAAATAAGTGCAATAGTCCATAAAGAATTAATTGTACTGTGTGAAGTGAAGGCATATGCATGAAAAGCCATGTGTCAGGAATATTTTGCATTTTCTTTTTATCTATAAAAATGTAATTTAAAAACAATGTTATAGCTTATGTTGTCAGAAATTTCGTTTCAAAGCTGCTTGTCTACACAAATGCACATAGCATTTATATATATATACATATATATACATCTATACACATATAAAGATATCTATCATCTCACCTGTGAGCAAGCTGATATATCTACAAACATTTTGCAGACCTGTGCAGAGATGTTATCTAGGCCCAGACTGCTGTGTTGCCTGCACTGGAAACCTTTACTTCTTACAGAGCAAGGTTGTTTGGAGACATCATTGAACCTTCCACTAAACATCCTTTACAAATAAATTGAGGACAACTATATACTGCATTCTCTGCTGAGCAGGAGTTATTAAGTCTGAGTATATCTTGAATGCATCCACATGATTATTAATAATATGTTCTTGAACCCTCACTGCTCTGGAAATACAGCTATGCTTTTGTGATAATATTGTTCTGCACAATCTTCAATACCTATTTGTGCCATTAAAACATAATCTAAACACAACTTGCAATAAGAGGAGAGTATCTAAGTGTATTCTGTTTTATTACACTGAAGAGTTATCTATTATAGGTTATAAAAGGTAAGGCATTAAAAATACTGCATTATCAAAAGGGAAAAAACTTGGATATAAATTTGAGTAACTTTAACTGGGCTCCTTTTAGAGGAAAAAAAAAAAGGACGAACACCTTTTTAATAAATGATACTACTTTTAATATCCTATATTTAGCTTTTTCTGAACAGAACAATCATACGTAGAATAATCTTCTAAGCTACAGACCTAGACTAAAATAAATTACTTCTACACAGGACACATTCAGAAAACTTCACAAGTGAATACAGTTGAAAAATACTGAAAGCAAACTTTCCTTACAATACTGTGGCAATCTTCATCTTAAAAAGAGAGATCTGTGGGCAACTTGTCCATCTGATTTTCAGGCATTTCCCCTTGTTTTTTAGATGTAAAAGGGGTTGCATGTGAACTTCCCATATACGTGATATAGCAGCTTTCACAGGTTATAGTCATGAAGGAGGATCTCCCTCAATGGCTTTATAAGCAGTTCCAAAATCCTCTTCTGAAACCACCAAAAACATCCACAAGTTTACATATTTATCAGTTTTCTAAACAACATGTTTCTCATTTTTTTCAGCTGAAATGTTTATTTCTGATGGTGATCAAAATGATATTTTCATGTAAATCAAGAATTCACTATAAAACCAGAGGTGGTTAGTCTTAATACTCCGTATATTTCAAGACTACTTTGTCCTGTCAAAGGGTGGTATCACAGCACTCTCTATGGTGATTGCATCTGGAAAAGCTGCCTCTATTCACATTTTTTTCAGCATAGGAAAGACAAGAATGCCATTTTGTGTTCTCTTGCCTCTGACTCAGTCCTCTAGCACATATTTAAATAAATAATTTATTAGATGGCTATGAAATACTGCTTAAAACAATGACCATTTAGAAACTGGTATTTTCTTGATACTGTCTGCTCAATACATTTATTTGAATGTGAAATGTGCACATGTTAAGACATAATGAGTTTTTCTTTCCCTCCAATGAACATTAAAATAGCAGAGATGAAAAATTAGTGTAGCCATTACCTATTAAATAAATGAAATATTATTTTATTCCAAGAATTACTAATATAGCACTCACGATCTAATTTAAAGGAAGGGTAAAATGGCATGCTGATAATACAGGGCTGTTGTAACCACTGTCTTTCTCCACTGCAATACATTTAGTTTTTAAAAGTCTGTAGAAATGAAATCTGATGCAGCAAAAACACTTCTTGTCAAATTTCAGGTACACAGCTGTTCTGGGCAAAAAAAGCAACACTGCATCGTTTTTGCATTTGCTGTCAGCAGGAGTATAAGGATCAAATATTGTAAGAAGCAAATTGAAATAGCTTTAAAAATAATTTCATTATGATTGTTTGAGAAAATATGAAGTGTCCTTACATGAAAATGAAATCCCAAATATATATATCAAAAAAAAAAAAAAAAAGAAAAAAGCATAAAACTACAGACTGTTAAGAAGTATTTGAAAGTTACCATGATATGGCCTGATTTCAGATTTAAAATGATTCACTGGAGAATACTCTGAAATACAAACTACCCCATCAGCTGCTTGTTCTTTCATTCATAAGATCATTTAAGTTAGAAGGGAATTCAGATCTCTAGTCCACAATCCTGCTCAAACCAGAGTCATATTTGAGGTCATACCAGGTTGCCCAAAGCTTCATCCAGCTGGGACTTGAATACTTCATTAGTACACTTAGTACCTAAAGCTACTTAGTGTGAAGCACACCTTAAATTCAGGGTTGTACTCCTTGCATTTAATAATAGATAACTTTAAGCTAAGCATATAGCCAAATCTAGCTCTTGACAGCATATATAAGCACACAGACAACTTCAGGGAATAATTCATCCAAATGTACCTTAAATATTTATCTAAAAATAAGTTGGATTATCCTTCAGAGATACTTTATTATTCTATATAAAAGTAGAAAAACTTATATGAATTAAAAAGAGAGACTAGAAAGCTTAAACTGAGAGCTTGATTTTTACCTGGCTTTAAGTAGTTGAGGTGAATTTTACACTTTATTAATTATTAATTAGTGCTTTTGAAGGTACTGACTGGCCTGTAAAAATCACCAGAAAACATCAGTATTTGAACCTCTGTCTTTTCAATATGGTGTAAGCTGTGGGCATGAATCATCCAATCATTCAGCCTGGAAGCAAGCTAAGGGGTTCTCTAAGTTACCATGCACACTTGTCAATTGAGCAATGAAAACGTTGGCAGCAGAAGAGTGTCTTACGGAACAATACAAGCCTCAAGTACGAGCTCAACTTCCTCCTTTTCAGGTAAAACATCAAATTCAGAACAGGATGCACTCCAGTCAGGTCCTGAAACCTCCAAGCATAAAGGTTGTACAACTTCTCCTGTTCATTCCCCATGCTGCATGTATTAGTGTAGGGGCACTTCCCAGTATAAGTTTGGAAGCTTCCCCTTTAAAGCTCTTCTGCAGGCACTTATGCTTAAGCTTGAAGTAATTCCATTTCAGTTCTGTTTTGTTGTTCGCTGTGTCACTTCTGTTCCCATCACCCTGAGCTTTTGGCTTGCCTACCAGAAGTAGTAAACCTCGCTAGATGACAAATCTCGTCAGCAAATGAGGGCCTCTGTCCCCTGTATAGTGAGAGGGACTTATGTGGTCCTCTTTGTGGTCCTGAGTTTGACACACTCCCAGGTCCTCATCAGCTACAAGGGTGGTGAACCTAGTCTGTAACTGCAAGTCATCATGTAGGGCAGGGTGAAACAATGATGGAACAATCCTGCCAATCTTAATCTGTTAATCAAACACACATGGTTGTTTTGCAGAGAATAATAGAAGACCTTTTGTAACTGAGAGGAGGGAAAGAGAATGAAAGAGACATTAATAGCTACTTTCGCTTGGATTTTGAACATGTTTTCTAGGACAGATGTTACAATTAAAACTAAAGTATACGGACAGATCTGTCAGTGCATCAAATAAGGGAGGAAAATAATACCAGCAATTACTTGCCAGCTAACTGAAAACAATAGTCTGTCAGACACATAGAACTGTATTTCATGTTAATGATCCATTTGCAGATCATGCGACTGCTTGATTTATGGTATATTGCAAAAAAAATTGTAACAATGCATGTTACCTTGTTGGTTACAGCCAGAATGAAGCAGAGATGTGCTGTCCTCAGTGATAACCATATACGCTATATTCCCTTGGCGGTTATACAACAAAATCATCTTTCATACAGCTTTACAGACAGAGGTTATGGAAAATTCTAAAATTCATATTGAAAAGTGGAAGTTCTAGCTATCTAAATACTAGATGGTGATTACATAGCTTCATTCCTCCAAGAGTGTTCCACCATCCTCCCTCTGTACTCTTAATGAAATGACATGCTGAACTGTACTATATTAGGTTACTGTGCTGTGCTGGTGCAGCTGCACCAGGTTTACTGCAGTAGTTCTTCTTATATTAGCAGGATATAGAGATTGATAAGAAATTCCTACTCTCAAGGGACAAGAATAGCTTTTTTTAAACTCTGAGAAGGCTGAGTAAAGTCAGCACTGAATTGGTTTTGCATACCTTCCAATTTTTATATAGCAGTAAGAGGACATGAACCAGATGAAAACTGATCTTACAGCTAAAGGCAATGAGTACTCCAACTGCCAGTGGTAGCTGTCCCAAATGCAAATAGGGTTTGACTGAATAGCTCTCCCCTCCCCTTCTGTGTATGCAAGGTTGTGTAGTTGGGTGAAATAAAAAGCACTCAGCTCTAACAGCATCATTGCAACTCACAAACTTGTACTTAACCCCTATCAAGGATTTCCCAGCAATTGGACAGTTTTTGAGAGACTTGTACTGTTCAGTAAGACACTCTTCTGGTGCCAACATTTTTGTTGCTCAATTGACAAATGTGCATGGTAACTTGGGGTACTTATTAAATGCAGTACACAGAAATATTTATTGGAAAGTGAGTGATATATGTTGAAGTTATCCATAAATATGTATACCACTATACACTGCACTGATGTAGCCCCACCTCGAGTACTGTGTGCAGTTTTGGGTCCCTCAATATAAGGACATTAAACTGTGTGTCCAGAGGAGGGCAACTAAGATGGTGAAAGGCCTTCAGGGCAAGATTTATGAGGAGCGGCTGAGGTCACTTGGACTGTTCAGCCTGGAGAATAGAAGGCTGACAGATGACCTTATCACGTTCTACACCTTCTTCATGGTGGGGAGTAGAAGGAAAAGTGCTGATCTCCTGTCTCTGGTGACTGGAGACAGGATGCAAAGAAACGAAATGAAGCTGTATTGGGGGCTGTATTGAGCAGGGAGGGAAGTTCAGACTGGACATTAGGAAAAGTTTCTCCACTGGGAGGGTAGTCATCACTGGAACAGGCCCCCCAGGGAAGTGGCCACAGCACCAAGCCTGTCAGACTTCAAAGAACATCTGTGCAACGCTTTTAATCATACAGTGTAGGTAGTTTTGCAAGAAGCAGGGAGTTGGACTCAATGGCCCTACTTAGATGATGGCAATCCTAACAGTGAATAAATACAGAGGTTGGCTTTTGCATCAAATATGACATTGCAAATCTGTTTCTTTTGCCCTCTACTTTTTCCATCTAATGTCAACAATACAGTGTGAAAAATCTCATACTTCTTTCTGCAACATGGGTGTGACTATCGAGTTTGGTGAGATGCTTCCAATTCTTAAAGAGGTAAGAAAGAGCAAAATCATATATTAGCATGTGTTTACCAGTACAGTTTTATTTGATGGGATTGTTTGTTATAACTATTTTTAGCTTTTCATAAGTGAAGGTTTCAAAAATCACAATAATTGTGACCTTAACAGTGTCAGTTACTAGTAACTTAATGTAGACCTGTAACTTAGTGGTAATAGTAGATTCTATTGACTTCCATATTTAATATATGATTTCAAAATCCAATTTGATGTTAATTTTTAATAACTAGAAACTTGAGGGGTTTTTATCTCATATACTTGATAGCTTTGCACGTTTTTATTCCAAAGTAAAATAATATTCCTTCTTTTCTATTTCATTACTGTGTTTTAAGCTGAATTCTGCTTCTCTTATTTGATCTATTTATGTATCTGGTTTTGCTTTGAACTACACAGCCTCAAGTACATTGCTAATATCATTGCATGCCACTGAATCATGATTTTTAGGAATATAATATGTTCATAACTGTTTAGCCTAGTGGTTAGGATCTCAATTTACCAGCTGGAAGAGGTCAGGCTAAATTATACATTTTCCTGAATTTTCGACCTCAAAAAGTATTTGTAAGATTTTAAGTGACATCTTTTCCTCACAGGGAGATGAATTGAATGATCTAGTTAGACCTTTATATTCCGATTTTCTGTATTTATTTTCTAGCATGGAACAAGACTTTCTCATTTACTACTGCCTTAAGACATATTTACTCAACTATACCTCTAATTGTATATGGTTCTAAAAATAAAGAAGGGAAAAATATTCCCCGTTTTGAAGATATATAAAAAATATACATTAAGTTTCCTACCTAAGGTTAATGACAACTGCCTTCTCCTTATTTTGTTTCCAAGAGCTTGATGTAGAGCATATTGCTACATTCATTTCCTTGGGAGATGCTGGCCAGTAGAACTGTATCACCTGAAACACCAAAAGACACCATTAAATGCCCTCCCAATTATTAAAAAATAGCCCCAAATTAATCCTTTTCTGATGGAAACAATAATATTTTGCTACCAAGACTAGCCCCACAGGTAGATGTCGCTTTGTCCTGGGTTCAGCTACAGCAGTCATTTTTTCTCCTTCTTAGTAGCTGGTGCAGTGCTGTGGTTTTGACTTCCAGCCTGGGAACAGCGCTGATAACACCGATGTTTTTAGTTGTTGCTCAGTAATGTTTACTCGGACCAAGGACTTTCTCAGTCTCATGCTCTGCCAGGGAGGAGAGGAAGCCGGGAGGAAGCAGAGACAGGACACCTGACCCGAACTGGCCAAAGGGGTATTCCATACCACAGCACATCATGCCCAGGATAGAAACTGGGGAGAGTTACCCGGAAGGCCCAGATCACTGCTCGGGTCGGGCTGGGTATCGGTCGGCGGGTGGTGAGCGGTTGTGTCCTCTCCCCTTGTTATTCCTCTTATTATTATTATTGGTAGCAGTAGTGATTTGTATTATACCTTAGTTACTGGAGTGCTGTTATCTCAACCTGTGGGAGTTACATTCCTCCAATTCTCCTCACCATCCATCTGGGAGCAGGGGGAGAAAGAAGGAGGGGAGTGAGTGAGCAGCTGTGTGGTTCTGAGTTACCGTCTGCGCTTAAACCATAATGCACTTGAACATTATCGTGGTTCTTTGTATTGTGTCTCCGGTAGGAGTGCTCAGTTACCTGTTATAGTGGGGACTGGTACTGTTTCTATATTTGACTTAAATGGGCACGTGGCTGCAGAAGATCTTTTATTCATAAATGGTCTAGACTAAGGATAGCAAACAAGAAAAAAGACAGGATACCTGGGAAAAAGCCACAACTCACAGAGCTGCAATACTCATGATGCTGCATCTAGAGAATTCAGTATTACTTCTCTTTTCTTTCAGATATATCCTAAAAATTCACTGGTAATATCTGAATTAATGCAGACACATTAGTGGTTTAAAGAATGAGCTTTTTTGGAGTACTAAACAGAATTGTGTTTCTAAACTTCCTAGGTGCTATAAAACAGATCCAACAAATGTAAATGGAAGAATGTCAAACCAAATCAGACCAAAGCAAACCGTGTTTTATATCAGTTAATTGTGCTCACTCCTTAACTGAATTCTCTAAGACACTGCAAAAAGCTTCATTTTATTATTTACAGAACTGAAGAAATTGTATTACCTGATCCAGTCCCCACTGGCATCATGGCAATACTGTCAGCTGCTTTCACTATTGCGTTTCATTCATTTCTGCATCTTATGAATGGTGTATTTCTGTATCTCAGTCCTTCATTATCTGCTTGCTGTGTCAGCTAATGCTATGTCAGACTATTCAGTCAAATCAAAAACATATTCTCTGATGACCCAGCACTATAAATTATCTGTTGCTTAAAATTATATTCTTTGGAGGCCCGCATTCACTATTTTTGCTTTGTTTTCTTTAATTTGATTAAACAAAACAGGGCTATATTATTTAAATCAAAGTTGTTACTTAGAATTGGGTATAATATCATTCATACAAATGTTGAGCTGTATCTGCCAAAAAATACGTAGAGAATTTTGTCCACGAGATTAAATAAGAACCTGCAATACATACATCCAATACTCTGAGTATGAGTACTAAAAGAACTAATTCTGCTAAGAAGCAGTTCTATGTTAGAATATGCACTTACAGGAAACAGTACCATGAAAGGTGTGATGGCAAAACTAAGAGGTATGTCTTTTTTTTATTAAGGCTTGGTTTATTTCTGTATTTACGATTTACATCCATTTTCTTCTATAGGAATAAAATCTAAAAACCTCTTTTGAAATCAGTATAATATTGGAGAACTCGTGATGTTTCAAATGAAACATTTGAGATTATGTAAAAAAAATATATTTTGCCTGTAAATTTATGGTCATCTTTGTTCCCACTGACACCTCTTCCTGCGGAAGGAGTATTCTACTATATTGGATATGGATTTAAGGCCACATTTTGGTTCAACATGTAGAACCAGATCAGATTATGGAACTCAGATAATTATGCAATAAAAAAATATCTAGAAATATTATCTAAAGAACAAATGGCAGGCAGAAAAAAATATTCTAAATAAAATTGTTAAATAGTTCTTTGTCTCTAACCTGCATTAACCTGTGTGTAGCCTGTGTACATGTATCAGCCTCTCTGGAAGGAAATTAATACAGATTTTAGCAGACTGAGGCTTTCACTGGGAACTAAAAAAATACCACTTCTATTATTCTTAATTGATACTACTTGTTGAAATATTCAAGTATTGTACAGTTAACTGAAATTTAACAATTCTATGAGATTCAGTAGGTCATAAATAGCATAAATCATTTTAGTAATAATTATAACTCTTTTTTTGTTAGATACTTACACTCAAGAGGAAATGAAAATGTTAGATAGCAAATAAATGTAGAAATGTTTGTACTTACATTTTCTTTCACCAAATAGTCAGTATTTTAAAGCATTTACATCAGCAGTAACACCCCCATTAAGTATATATTACCTTTTGAAGAATGATAATAAAAAAACTGTTGGACAGTAACAACCTGTTTGCTGAAAATTCAGGGCACTTAAGACTACAATTTTTTACTCTTAAAATTATTATTTTTTACAGTTCTTAATAGCTGAATGGAAGCGGTGATTCACCATGTATAGAAAATGCTGCCTAATGAAACACTGAGTCTAAAAAAAGCATAGAAAATATAGAATTATCTGTTGGATATCCCATGAGTGGCCAGTGCTTGGCAATTACAGACTTTCTGAGCCAAAGATTATATTTAGATTATTGTGTTTAGCAGATAATGAGTGTTCTTTTACATTTTTGGTTTCTAGACCATTCTGTGGTAATGAGCTCTTCCATTTCATTTCTACAGTGTTTTACCCTGGTGTCTATATTAAACCCTATCCAAAAACAACAAAAACTTTTCCATGCACTTCAGAAGCAGAATCAGAAAAAAATTCTGTAAGACAAATATTTTTTAATCAACTGGAAAACAAAAATTACAAGTAATAAAGAAATACAATTTGGTTATATTTTTCTCCCCCCTCCAAAAAAAATAATAAAAAAAAGAATTTTAAAATTACTATAGATAAAAGTATTAGTAAAAAGATGACTTGCTATATTTTACTTTTTATGATCTTTCAACTGAAATAAACTACAGAGAGGAGGAAAGAGTCATTGGTTAGGCCTTTTAAGCTCAGAAAATTATTAGAATGAAGTTAAAATGTAAAAACACCTTGCAACATGTAAAAACAATCACCTTGCAAATGTTAAAACACCTTGTGAAAACACCTCATAAGAAAAATACAGAACTAATAAATTACAGTCATATAGACTTTAAACATCTGTTCTACTCCTTTAAAGAAATATAACTGAGATTTTAAAGTTTTAGGATTATTCACATCTATATTATTCACATGTGAAGGTGTTTTACATATCTCATCATACTAAAGTGTTTCCTATGCAAGTATGTATTAACACTCACATTATACAAAGGACTCTGATTTTTATCATTGTTTAACCAAGGTAAGTTAAATCTTTCACAGCATAAGCACTGTTATAATTTGAGTAATGCTTTCTTTAAGTAGTTGATGTTTTTTGTATCCGAAACCTTTTTGCTAATAAGCGTATATACAACGGTGAAACATAATTGCTATAGCATATCATAGTTCATCTGAAGTGAAATTTCATTTTTGGTGAGAATTGCCTTTAGGTAGCACAGATACCGTGGAAGGATGAGTATACTTTATAGAGGAGAATAGGAAGGAAAGCACAGTATGATTCTTGGAAATGTCATATTGTTCATGTCTTTCAGTGAGGTGGTGCTGAACATTTTAATTAACTCTATCATGAAGAGAGAAGGAGAATTACATATTTTATATGTTTGTAAGGTTCCAATCAGTTCTTTGAATGTCAACAACTGAAAAATGCAAACATTTCTGCATATTCCTGAACTACATTTAAATGGAAAGATACTTAGAAAGAGCAAAATGACATTTTGATAAACATTTAAAGAAAAGGTATGAGAGTCATTGTAGGTGCACCTCTAAATCTAATAATTTTTCTCATTTGAATGGTTGAAAGGTATCTTGCACAGTGGCAAGCACAGTAAATTAACCTTATCAAATGCAATTGAGAGATACAGGGAGAGGTGGACAGTAGTTGAGGTAGGGAGGAAGAAAAATAGTAATTATTCAATGAGAATATGTACCTTCTAAAATTAGAGTATTGCTTTCAGCATGAACCTTCTGTACTCAAACTTCTTTAATAGGTTATTATTTAGCTTTTTAAAATACTTTTTCTCTAAAGTAGTGTTGGTTCCAAATGCTGTAAGCAATATTCAAATATCAAATAGGCTGGTAGCTATGTGACAGAAATAACCACTGGGTTTCTTATGTGCTTTCAGCTTTATAACTCAAATCTTGAACTATAAAACCAATAACGAAGCGAGAGGTACATCTGAACATATTAATAGTATGGGCTACGTCACCCTTAAATAGAGTTTACTGAATTCCTCTATTATCGAATGTTGGTGGTTTTGTTAAATCTGATGTTACATTGGAGAAATTACTACATTTGATTTAATTTCCTGATACTTCAGAAACTGGAATAGGTTCAAAAGGAGGGAAATAAAATACATTTTCAGATATTCTTTAATGTAATGCT
Source organism: Nestor notabilis (assembly GCF_000696875.1). Taxonomy (NCBI): domain Eukaryota; kingdom Metazoa; phylum Chordata; class Aves; order Psittaciformes; family Psittacidae; genus Nestor; species Nestor notabilis. The sequence continues at coordinate 36,142 of NW_009928796.1, forward strand.
TTTCATTTGTTCACGAAAACCAGGTAGCCAAAGCAACATAGATTCGTAGGGGGCAAGAGAAATAGAACATAAGCAATCTTACTACTCAGTGATACCTGATCAAAACATATTTGAGAAAAGCATGTTTTTCTTTTGGATAAAGTTTTGATTCAAAGCACATTACAACCATTAAGGGTATTTGACTGTGTACATTATGTTTTAGATCCAACTACAGAGAAAAAAATAAATTGTACATAGGAAGCTTTTTACTTAAGAAGTCCAAATACCATCTCTATTTCAATTTTGCTGAAGATATTCAATGGAGATAGAAGCAAGCATAAATCTACAGAGTACATCATCATATTTATCTTCTAGATTTTTCCTATACTGTACTGCCTTGTTTGTGTTTATAATTCTGAGTATTCACTGTGTGGCCAGCATCACAATAACATAAGTATTTACAAAATAATTCACAACCCTACCAAAGAAGATGTTTGGTACATTGTAGGACCAGTACTCTATGAAATAGGCCCATTTTAAGTGACCTTTATTTGGCAGGCAATACCTTCCAATCAAATTAAGAAAAACAGAAACCAGAAACAGCAGTTTCTATAGTACAACAATCTGACTTCAGAAGAATAATAATAAAACTAGAAATGACAAACTGCTTAATGCATTGCATTTGTACTTACTCCATTGCAGAGGTTATTTGTGCTAATATCTGTACTATGGTTACTCGGAGTGAGAAACTATTTATTGTTGCTTAATCCTTTCCAAACTACCTAAAAAGTAGCAATATGCTCCTAAGGCTACATCTCAGGTATACTTTGTCATCCCTATAGCAATATGCAGGGAAAAATCCTCATCTATTTTAAGTGATTGCAAGTCCACTTCAGATAATTAGTGAAACTGATGTGACAAGATCGTTAGATTGATGTTAAAAGCATTTAACTTGCCACAGCAGTAGACACATAGCTTGCTTGTCATTTCATCTTGAAGTAATGCAATTTGATGTCATCACTATTGCATCATAAATGTGTGATGCTATACCGGTTTTAAGATTTTTTTAGTTTTATTTTTATTTTCCTTTCCTGCAGAAATCTGATGTCTTGGCTGGATTCCAGCATATAAACCAAGTTTCAGGTATATTCTGTTAATGAACTCACAATGAATTAAGTCAGTAGTCATTACAGAGTATTATCACCAGTGTGAAATTTTCAATATTTATTTCATTCGATAGATCAGATCTTTTTCTTCAAAAACAGTAATATATATGGGTATTACTTCCAATCCCGTATAATTTTTACATTGTTACAGGAACAGATATGATTTGTAAATAAAGTACAAACTGTTATTATAATAGGACATCTATACTCCATCAGCAACACAGTGGGAATTATTAATGTAGTGAAAAATAGAACTAGACCATAAACTATTTTTTCATGGATTATTTTCACTGTCTTTGACAAATAATTTAAGAGTCTTAGCTAGTTGGGATAGAGTATATACATTGCCTGATTTTTCCCATCAATACTGCCAGCAGTTGCCTTGTAGGGCTGTTCAACACATTGCATCACTGAGACTTTGCTGTGCAGAATATTTCCAGATATTTCCTTTTCATGTCCCTGTTAACAGAGCTTACCAGAGTTAAGTCAGCAGAGTGAAAAAGATACCTTTTTCTAGTCTTTCATCAGGAGTAATAACAGGAGTACTCATTAGATTCAGTAGCAATCCCAAAAGTCACTGTCTCTATTTTACATTTTTTTATTCTTCCTGTGAAAAACAAAACTGGTTTATTCCATGAAACAGTGTCATTAGATTAGCTCTTTCTTGATTAATGAAACTTACATTAATTAATAGGAAATTCTTGCTGTGCCAAATACATCAAAGAAATTTAATTTACCAGTTTACTACTGCTACAGTGCCACAAACATTCAGTATAAAAATGTACACAATAGCATGATTGTGCATTGTCTTTCCTTGGCATATTCATTAATATTGCATCCTGCACAATGTCATTCTGGCATATTTTTATTAGCTCTAACCAAATTAGCTTTTGCCTAAGAAAAAAAGTAAAAAAATTGGCTATTCATGGGAAAGGGCTTTGCCGCCTTCTTCTGAGATCAGCAACTGCTAGTGACTTGGGACTTTGCTGATATCCTTGATATGATTTGAAGACATCCAACTACAGTATGCTCTGACTTTGAAGACTATATAAGGAAGGAAACGTAGGATTAAGTCTTGACTGAATAAGAACTTTTTACTAATGTGCAGTTTGATGCATTTCTGAAAAGCACATTAATGTCAAAGGCAATAAATATCCATAACTACTGATATAATTACATATGATATCATCTTGAGCTAGGTAAAAACCTGATTTAGAGTCAATTCTATTTTTAAAGATGTTTTATGACATTTATCTGATCTTATGTTCCTACTTTTAAGTTATCTATTGGCCAATACAGGAATCTCATTACTAAAGAACATTTTACATTAAAAATTTCAAGGCAAATTTTTTTTTTATCTTTTTCAGAATTATTGTTATTATTATTTTGGAAAGAGACATTCAATTTGATCAAACTGCTTTTAAAAGTTACCCTAATTCACACATTCTTTCATCATAAAGTTTCTATTATTCCTGATACTCTTGATTAAATCTAGGAATATCTTTGCAGAAATGTTTGGTAATGAGAATAACATAAAGCTCTGCTCAGGTTTCCAAAAATAGATTTTTTCAGAACAGTTTATAGTAGATATTTAAGGCAGGTTTCCTAATTTGTTTCCCAATATTATCTCAAAGATATCTATCAAAAAAAGGGAAATTATAGATTTAACCCCAGTAAAATCACATTTATAAATAAGCCCCTCAACATTTACTCCATAATAGTATTATCAAAACTAGATGACTTTTTTTCTGGTATTTGAAAGTTTTTCACTGACACATGAAAGATTTGAAAGGCATACTAATAAAACTTAGTTTTATTGTAAATGACAAAACTTATGCCATCTCCACTGTTAATTAGCAGTCCACCTTGAGTTCATCTACTTTGCTCTGCTGAGATAAAGGAAACTGTTCGCCTAACACTGAATGCCTGAAGGCTTGTTGAGAGAGCTACATGCCCTGCTCTGACACAAGCACCGTGATATGCCTGATCTCTGGGGTGCTGGAGTCATTCAGCTGCCATCTCCTGACAAATCGCACAGACTTTACTTGACAACAATAATTATGCTAAGTTATCCATCATCTCTTAAATAAAACAGCTACAACTGCTCTGATTATTCACTTCCACCCAGCTCCAAATATTTAATATTTCCATCCTAATGACACAGCTATTTTCCTTAGCAAAAGGCACAAATTAGTTATGTTGTGTTGGATACTCGTGTTGCTCAGTATATATTGTATGTAGGCTGCATTGTACACAGTATTATTTGTCACAAGGTGTCACAAAGGGCACACTTAGCTTATGAGACAAAGCAAACTGGATTTGTTCGTATTGAATCCTTGAAAGAACATCAAGTATAAAGAGTTCAGCAACTAAGAATGCAGTTAAGAATTTAATATTCAAGAGTCTTTTGTGGTAACTGTGGCCTATATCTGAATAAAATACAGCCTGGAATAATTTCTGCCAGTAAGAAGGTTCATAATATATTTTGGGGAAGAAAAAAAAATAAAATAAAAAAGAGTAAATATACAAAAAAGTAGTCATGTTGAATGTCTTTTTTTCCATCATGAATACAAAACTAAGTTTGCAATTGTAAAATCCATGGGATAGATCTGACTGCAAGATAGCAAAGAAAATGTTCAAGTAGTTTCAATTACTAGTTTGGGTACTAGAAGCAGCATTTCTGTCTAATACAGTCTTAGCTGGGCTAATAATAAGCGGTTGGCAAGTGACCACAGTTAATCAGGCAAGGTAACCTCCCCTGTGCTCCAAGCTTCGCATGGACGTCTTGTTGCTGGCCCAGATAGACTCAACTCAGGGGTGACCAGTCTCCAGACAAATTGCAGGACACACAGGAGGTATGGTTTCCTTAGTTGCTATTCACAGATCCACCCCAGTGTAGTCACTAGCTCCCCAGGACTCTGGGATGTAGAATGATAAACCAGTAACTGTGGAGAGTCAGTGACAAAAAGCCCCAATTTTATGATACTTGAGGGCTCTCTCTCCCCGTATCTTGGCTATGCAGTTTCTTTTTGAGACTACCAGTGGTTGTACAAAACTAAGGATAATAGAGAATGAGGACTGGAAAACATCCTTTTGGTGCATTTACTTGTCATATGTTTATTTGGCTCCCTGGTATCTGTGTAGATTAAAAATTAGAGACTGTAGAGAATTTGAGGAGAAAAGCTTTCGTCTATCTTATTCTTGTTATGCAGAAAACAAACTATCCATTTGGTCTGCTTTGAATATAATGCAACTGTAGATTTAATCATGCTGAATATGAACAGCCACTAAATTCACAGTATGAACATCTGAATCACTCCCGTATGCTCACAGGCATTGTTGCAAGTGAACTGGCATTAGCAAACACAATACTGGTACAATTGCAGTGATTAAAATTCTGATTATATATGTGAAAGGTTTTCTGTATCAATTAGCAGAGCTATATTAAGCAAATAAAATCCACCATCTAACAAATGAGATGAGCTGATGTTGCCTGGATGCCAAGTGCCTACCAAGCTTCTGTATCACTCCCCTTCCCAGCAGGACAGGATAGGGGAGAAAATAAGTTGGAAAAAAACCCGTGGGTCAAGATAAAAGCAAAAAAAAAAAAAAATAAATGTGCAGCAGCAAAGGAGGAAAACAAAAGATTTTATTCTCTACTTCCCATTAGCAGTCAATGTCCAGTCACTTCCCAGGAAGAAGCGGGGCTTCAGTATGCACAGTATGCATAAAAGTTGCTCCAGAAGACAAGCACCATAACAGTGAATGCAGTTCCCCCTTTTTCACTCCCCCTTCCTTTTTCTTAGCTTTTACGGCTGAGCAGACATCATATGCTATGCGTCCTGGGTACAACTACTGCAGTCATTTCTTCTCATGACAGCTGACCCAAACTGGCCAAAGGGGTATTCCATACCACAGCACGTCATGCCCAGTATATGAACTGGGGGGAGTTACCCGGAAGGCCCAGATCACTGCTCGGGTCGGGCTGGGTATTGGTCAGTAGGTGTCCTCTCCCCTTGTTATTCCTCTTACCATTCTTACTGGTAGCAGTAGTGGTTTGTATTATACCTTAGTTACTGGAGTGCTGTTATCTCAATCTGTGGGAGTTACATTCCTCCGATTCTCCTCCCCATCCCTCCAGGAGTGGGAGGAGCAAGAAGGGAGGGGAGTGAGCTAGAGGCTGTGTAGTTCCGAGTTACCGGCTGAGCTTAGACCAAGACAGTTCTTTGTGGTGCCCAACGTGGGGCTCAAAGGGTTGAGATAACGACAAATCTGACCAGTGTGTGTCTAATCATATTTGTTATAAGCATTTATTGTTTCGGATTAAAAGTCATTTGTCACAATGTTGATTTATTGGCTTTCAGAGTTGTTGCACTTGATCTCAGAGTTTCAGCATGTCGTACCTCATTTACAGCCAATATTTGCTGTTTTAGTGTTTATCAGCTGGGGGTCCTGGGCTAGCGTTATTGTTTCACTGCACTTCATGGTAGTGACTTGTAATGCAATAGACTCATTGATCATGAAACTGGTCTGGCTTGTGTTCCCAGAATGGTCATCACCCCTATACTTTGGGATGAAATTTTTTAGCAATTACACAACAAGCTCAAATAGGAAATCCC
>NW_009928797.1:0-12011 GCF_000696875.1 Nestor notabilis
GAACAGGCGGTGCCAGCTCTGAGCCGGCATCGCCCAAAGCCTCCTGAGCTCCTGCGGTTGAGGCTTTAACTTCTAGACAATTGGAACTTTCTATTCGTGTTCAGTGAAAACCGTGTCAGAATAGGTGATGTAAAGTGGGTGTAGCAGCCTCATGAGGAGAAGCCCTTTTCCGCCTCTAGTTTGGCCATACCCCCTTCATTTTCGTCTTCTGCCCTGTTGCTTTTAGCGTTTCTGCTGCTGTCATTCATCTACCTCTGTGTGTTTAGGGTGGAAGGAGGAGACAACTACTTGTGTTTTGCTTGCTGGTGTTGCTGGTGGCAGATCAGGAGAGAATGACTTGTTCTTTCTGTAATTCCACTGATGAGAGGCGCCGATACTGTACCTACTGCTAGGATAGGCTGTTTGGCAGCAAGGCAAGCTTGGCTTTTAATGTTTGGGGCAATGATGTTCTCAGGTAATGTGTTGTTACAACAGGCGATCTGATAGCAACTAGGCTATTTCGTTATTTCAGGTTTTCTTCGCTAATGCATGCGGCCGTGTGTTTTTAGCTGTAATGTTCTGGTGAGAATTTAAGCTCTGCCGCATAGATGTAAATAACTACATAAAAACCAGCACTTTCGAAATCTGGATAAGTACTGGATAACTGAATGTTTAGAAGGACCAGTATTGTACAGGACATTAAAATAGCTGATGCTTTAGGGGAGTCAGTTCTTTGGAAATTAGTTTGAATGATGCATGTGCAATGGAAAAGAAATACATATGCAGGTATCTTGCGTGTTGGAGGCGTAGATAGCTGGTCAGATACTGGCAAGATACTGACCTGTTGGTCTGTTTGAAGGTGATGGGGCTACAGTAACTTCAGTCCTCTCACTGTGTGGGTGGAATTCCTTGTTGCTTGTATATGGAGATAATCACTGCGGTTGACCAAAGCTGGTTTAGAGTGCCATTCACCCAAACATGGTGCTGCTGCTTTAGATGGTATTGCCCGAGTCTTCCTGTGGACATCTAAATTGGTTGTGACAACAGCGTGTGTGGCTGGGCACAGCTTCAGTTCTGAGATGCTGCTGTCTTGGAAAATGTTGCCAAATGGATTTCTGGAGTCCCTGGTGGTGTTAGAGGCTTTTGGATAATTATAACTTCACCAAAAAAAAAAAAAAAGGTGCTGTAATTTCTATTAAAGATATAAGGAGGGAAAAAAAAGTGAAGTACACACTTGATGCCTTGGTATGTCCATTTATTTTAATAGCAGTAAGGTTCTGTCAAGCACTGGGTAACTTCACTATTTGAGTGCTGGTGGGAATTCATTCTTTAAGCTAAAAGTTTGAGATACGCCCCTATAGAAGTAAGAGTTTTGGCTCAAGTGCTGTGACTGACACTTGTCTTCCAGCAAATATCTGCAAAAGAGGAACATGCATCTGCTTTGTCACATATAAGGGTCTCTTCAAATTAATAGTAGAAAAAGAAATAGTTTACTTTGAAAGAGTATTGTGGGAACAGCACTATGGTGTTAAGCTGACATGTTGAGGGTGAATTTTTCATAACAACTTATCGTCAGTTTGTACTAAGTTATCTACATCTTTTTGCCCTCTCAGCTGCTCTATCTTGAGACGAACTCTTGCTACGACAAAGTGATGTTTAGCAGAAAATTCGACCTTCTGAAAAATATGAGAAATAGGTGGCAAATAAAGACTTTCTGAGCAGAACCTCAGGTATCTTGGAGAGTTTTGTATTGTTTCCATGCTTGCTACATGGTTACGGACAGTAAGAGATGAGGCTTGGTGTATTATTTTTATACCACAGTGTTTTCCTGAGCTCTTAAAACCATGATGTTATCAAGTGGGTTGCAATGCCATGCAGTCACTTGTGTAGTTTCTCTATGGCAAGTACATTGCCAAGTATGTTGTTTGTCTCTTAAGGCTGCATAGAAACTGCTCCAAAATGTTTTAAAATTGATTGCAAGCAAGTCACATGCTTCATTTTTGGAATTGCTCAGGATTAAGTGACAAACTTGTAGTTGCTTTCACTAAAACATGGATCTTACTAGCTCTCACCACATGACAAATCTTGATGTCAGTGAAGGATTTAAATTATCTTTTGCTTCTTTATTGCTTGTGTGTCACCAACTTTTGAAGCTTAAAAAGGCAAGTTTCTTCTTACTGATACTAGCAAATATTTCCACACTTGGTCTTGCTTTCCTATAATCCTCTATTTAATTTTCCATAAATCAGTACTAAAGTGTAGTTATTCTTGGTTTTCCTTCAATGCTACTGATTATTTTCCAGTAAATGAGACTATTGTGGTGATAGGATATCATGGAGGGAAGCATGTGCTGTGATTTACATTGTCTCTTTGAAAGATGAGAGGGATTTGTATTTGAAAATGGGTAAACTCTTCCTTCATTTCAGATAAAATAGATGAAAACATAAGACACTGAGGATGTTAAAGAAGAACCAGTTCGTCTTCTTTCTTTTGCCAGTTTTCTGGGCTTTGTGCACAGCGAATCCTCTACAGCCTTATTTAAGTGCCGGTTGGGAAACAGAGAGTTTTCATTCTCACAAGTCTTGTAATTGGCTGTGGTTGGACTCCTTATGATAGTGCTCAGCATGTAAAGCCCTCCCTGCACGCTGTCCTGTGTGTGAGAGGATCGGGAAGATTGTCATGCCTCCATCTGAGCTGAAACAACAATGTTTTTGTAAGGAGGCTGAGTGAGCAAACCCATGTCATACAATGAAAGCTCTTTCACATACTGGGTTCAGCATCATTGTGCTCATTAGCACAGTGAGGAGGACTGGTCTGTGAGATCTAACTGGTCAAATGTCAGTGACTGTTATCTTGGGCTCACTTTTCAGAACTTCATCTAACAATTTAGAGAAACTTTAAAGTACAGATAAGCAGATCAAAGCTTTCAGTGGTTAGATGGCTGCTGCGTTCCTCAAAATTCTTCCTCTGGGGAGATAAACAGAGCTCGATATTGCTGTTGGTGGGCCAGGATTTCATCCTGGAAATACCAAATCATTTCCTTTGAATCAGGATATGATATATGAACTTACTGCTGTCGAGTCAGTGCACTGTTAAGACAGGAAGTGAAGACGTTTTAATTGTAGAGGAGAGTTGATGGGATCTGTCGCAGCTATAAACTTCAGGAAAGCAGCAGTGGACGATAGTTCGATGTTACGCCATGGTATTCTGTAAAACTGTAAGTGATAGAACTAAACATTCCTTCTGTTATTTAAAACATACACAAATAATCCATCATGCTCACATCCCAAGAGGCAGGAAACTTTAAAAATGCCTTGCAGCCAGCTAACTGGCCTCTTAGCAGGCTGAGGTATTTGGGAGTCTGAGCTGTGCACAGCACACAGCTGTTGCCACAATAGCTTTTCTCCAGCTGTCATGCAGAGGTCTGTCACAAAATACCCCACATTCCCTTCTAACTCAGCCTTTTGTAATATTCAGGTTTCCTCGCTCAAAGGGAGTAAAGCCTAGCCAATACCTCATCACCCTCTGCATTTTTCTATCTTGCAGTTGCCATTTACTTCATACTTATTATTTTTTTATTTTCTTTATTTCTTATTTTCTTTAGCAGCATACAGCAAGAAAGCCACTAATGTTTTATTCTTTCAAATCCGCTCTGCAAAATAATGGATGATTTTGATCAGAATTGTTAATATTATTTGTCATACTGGTTTTCCTCTTCCTAAAACTGTGGCTTTTGGTTTGTGACAACGATGTGTGTTTTTGCATACTGAGTAGACTTTGGTGACTTACAAGACTGTATTGGTTAAGAATGTATGGAGGGGCTCAGTGTTTGGTTTTTGTTTGTTTGTTTACTGATTCCATGCTGGTTTCATGATTTACAAGCATAATACTGCCAAATCTGTAAAATAAAGTATTTTCCTACTGCTCTTAAACTGCCAGTAACAAGTTGTGATTGGAGCTAAGGTTATTGTTCTACTAACTAGGGAGTAAAATGAGTTGGATGTAGGTTGCTTGACTCTTTAATGTTAATATCAGACACTTGTCTGAAAGCAAGCATATATGGCTTGCAGATGGGTGGTGAGCAGCTGTTCAGATGTTTTTTTCCCCTTTCTTCCTTTCCTTTTCCAAGCTGCTACTTTCACAAGACTGTTAGTTCTCATTAACTAGCAATAAAGCTAAAGGTAGGTTATCTCAAAGTATCATTTATCTCCAATATAGCCATTAGACAAGAAAATAGCTTGTTCTGGATTTGGTGGTAAAGCTCTAAAATAGAGTAGTAAAGCAGATTGAAAAGCAACAACTGAAAACGCAGCTGGTGTTGGAGCCAGCATGCTGGATGTCTGACAGACCCCGATGTCTGAGTGTACCACTTTTGGGTGCTAGGCTTGGGGCATGTGCAAATCCCTCAGCAGTTTCTAGGTATTCTGGCTAACCGTTGCTGACCATCACAAAAAATGTTCTTCAAGTAAGCCCATAAGAAAATCAAAGGAATTAAATGCCATGAATTCCAGGCCGCGGATTCATGCAGGGCTGTGCTGGGGCTGGTATGCTTACATTTTGATAAAGCGTGGGGCCTTCTTATGGTAAGTAGTACAATGTAACTCAAGGTGGCAAAATACAGTTTAGGAGAGTGAGCAACTGATTGTTGTCATCTGTTGAGGTTAAAGGTGGGAAATAAAAATCCTAATAAAAACAAAGCACTTGTGATGCAGTCACCTGGAATAATAAGGGCTGCTTGTTGCACTTCTTGCGAAACTCGAACTGCCTGGCTCCTTGCTTCCTAGAGCACTGCTACCAAACAAAAGATTTGTCTCGCTTTGGTTGTTTGTACACCTGCAGCCTGGGAAACGCAGTAGATGACTTCAAGCTTAACTTGCAGGCAAGAAGGAAGCATCGGTTTGCGTGTTAGTGTTCCTTGTAGCTAGCAATGGTGTAATGTGTCGTAACTTAGCCCACAGGGACGCTGTGTATTAATGTGCATGTAGCTGAATGAACTGAGATGGGTTCAAAAGCTGGCATAAATTTGGTGTAGTGCTTAAATTTTGAGATACTCATTATTCTGGTTTTGAAGAATTTATAGTCCTTTCCCAAAGTGAAATTCGTTTGGGATAACTTAAACCACACTGCAGTCAGGAAAGCACCTTTCCATGTGTTAACCCCTAGCAGCAGTTGCTTATACAGCAGGTAAATATTGACGTACCTTTTGGTTATCAGGTTGTCTTCTACCGCCACTTGCACAAGGAGTACTGGCACAGCTTCCTGGATTCCCGGCCGGTGTGCTCTTTGCACTCTTGGGGATGAATAGGCAGCCGCTGGCCAGTAGCCCTGTTCCTCCTTCCCATGCTAGAGGGCGAGGCTTCTGGTTTTGGCTGGAGCTCCAAATTCCAGTATTCAGTAGTGGTGGCAGAGGGTGCCTCTTATAAGTAGAGCCCTTATATTCAGAGAATTTTGAAGTACCTGAACTGCTTGTGTTTGTATAACTTATGCAACCTGTCTGCATTTACTGAAAATGTTGCCAGCACTGAAAATGTTGTGGCTGAGCTCCTTTGATGTACCCGAAGATAAATAACAGCTTCATGAGGTGAAATGTAACAGTCTTCTGATTAGCTGGTAGGAAGATAGTTTTTTTTTGGCATACCTTCCTAAACTGTTCATTCTTCAGGTCTAGGCTGGTATGACACAAGTGGCTAACTTCTGTATTGGTTCTGATGATTCAGGTGGCTTAACTGCCCTGGTTTGGTAGTCTTGTCTTCAGTTATGGCCATAACCGGAATGAACCATTAAAGGAAAACATAAATGCAGCACTTGCTGTGAATGTGTTCTATTTCAAGAAATATGTGAAAACAGCATTAAAACTAAAATCTGGATGTATCTTTGATCAACCAAGACAAAGTTCTGCTGAAAGGGGTAGAGTGAACGGGGTCCTTGTTGAAAAGCTTAACTGCAAGTAATTGTGGTGGGCAGTTTGTCTGGGAAATGGTTTGCCTTACAAAGTTGCTGGAGTTTTGTTTTGAAATGCTGACAGATCGTAGTGGTAGCCTTTTACTCTAAATGTAGGGAGTTGAGTTGGACCCTGGGTGAATGCAGTGAGTGAGGCCCTTCCAATTTGTCTTGAACTGTATCTTGCTTTACTAAGAGAGATACATCATGTGAATTTGATCATCTTTTTTTCCCCTGCTTGGTTTTTTGGTTGGTTTTTTTTTTTTTTTGCTTGTTTGGTTTGGGGGTTTTGTTTGTTTGTTTGTTTGTTTTTTACCTTCTGTTCTTGGTCATTTTAATGTTCTCTCTCACAGCTTAAGTGTGGCTGCAGCTTGGGTCCAGGTGGACCCAAGGGTGGACTTTGTGGAAGAAGGTAACACACTTCTTTCCACTTTTTATAACTTAATTGCTTGAAGTAGATGTCAGACAAAAAGGATGTTTACTTAGTCTGTTTGCTTTGCCTTTTCTTACTTATTCTCCTCCTCTGACACACTATGCTTATACTTAAGCTAGTCACATCCCAATGTCTAAACTGCCTGATATGCAGTACTGCTTCTAGGTGGAACTTTGATGAGGTAAAAATGACTTTTGGGTTTTTTTTTCCTATTATAGATTGCTTTCACTAGGTTTCTTCCAAGAGCACTGGCTGGAACACAGTGCACAGGCTGTTTATGATTAAGTTAAAGTAGGTCATGTGTTCATGTTTGAAGTGCTTGATCTTGAGACTAATCAAGCACTGTACACAATGGCTGCGCATCATTAAAGTGAGGTCAGGGTTTCTTACCTGCCACTGGAAAGGGAAAGGCTGGAGAACCTGGGCTTTAGCTGTTCTTAAGGATATGCAGAGCCTCAAACCTGAGCTGGGGGAGGGGTTACTGGGTAGGACTGCAGAGCGCTTCTCAAGTTAGGTGTGGAAGTGCCATAAGCTCTACTTACAGATGGAGATCCTGTTGGATGATTTAATTTGCGAGGAATTTTTGTAATTTGTACGAATGTGCTCACACAAAAGCTCACAAAAGACTGAAAAGGAGAAAGTGCTTCTGGAAGAGCTTGTGTGGTGGAGTTCCCCAAAACCAGGCTGGAAAGCGAGGGCCATGCTGAAGCTCACTCAGAGCGGTGTGCTGGTGCAGCTGGAGAAACTGAAGTGAGGGCAAGTTGATCCTTTGTTTGCTTTTGAGAAGGGACCACCAGTGGGAAGGCACAAGGCTAGGGAACTGTTTTTACACTTCAAGCCTGAAAAAACAGGGCTTTGCTGTAATTGAAGGTTCAATTTGATAAGCTAGTACTGCCAGTAAGGAAAACTGCTCAGAAAGTCCCCACATTGCCCCAGCAATTCACCACTATAGCTATTTACTCCATCTAGTTCACTGAAACTCCACAAGGGATCAGAGTTAAAAATAACCAGGGAATGTTTTTACCCGGGATCAGTTACCCTGTCTCGTTCACTGTGCAGCTTTGCAAACAACTTCATCTGGCAGTCGTGCTCATTTAACCAGACCTGCACCAGCTTCTCAGCTGTGTCCAGAAAGCAAACTGTAGTTTCTGGTGAATATGGACAGGAGTGAGTTCAGACGCTAGGAATGTTCACAGAAGGGCACTCTTAAAGATGGCATGAAGTACTAGCTGCTAGGACCAGCCTTCATCAATAATTAACTAGATGTTAGCACTGACACAAAAATGCTACAGTTAAGCAAAAAAAAAAGTGTAACACTAATAACCAAAGTACTCTACCAAGATCTTTATGCAGAAGACTGATAAGAAACATTATTTCTCAGCAGATTACCTCTAGGTACACATATTTGTAACTATCATGTGTGTCACTTTTCTAAAGTCTTTTAAGCCAGAAAATAAACTTGAGCTTCCACACAACTTTCAAGCCAATTATTATTCCAGTCCTGTTCTGAGTTTCTTGTAACTGTAGTGATATAATATGTTGAGTCACTAGTTGTATTTGCTAGGAAAAGGAGAAATTTTAAAATCACTGCAGTTACTGTTTTGAGTTTTTCTGCCAAAACTAACTTGCTCGGCTCATATCACACAACATCTTCAGCATTCCTCATTTAAGCAGATAGAAATCTATAAACTTGCAAGCAAATCTGAATATTTGTTTCTTATGTGGCAAGTAGACCATGAAATGGTAGGATGCCAGTGATAAATCTGTGAAAAATCTGGTATCTTTGGGTAGACAAGTGATCTGCTAAATTTCTTCTGTCGTTAGACTTACTCTGTGTGAGGAAAGTAAGTGGGATTACAGTAACATGTACTGCGTGAGGCAGGCCATTTCTAAATTGAGTGTTCCTGATAGTATTTCTGTGTTTATCTCTTCTTTTATGAAGGTCCTTTATAATAGTGTCTAAAAAGTAGTTGTTAATAATATACTTGTGTATGTGCTACCAACTCTACCACTTAAGAAAAAGATCCTGTTAAAAATGCATACAGTGTTTTCCTCTACTAGCTAAGTGGAAGTCTTCATCAGCAAAACTTGGTAAAAGTAGGTAGCTGTGATGTATTTAAATGGATTCTGTCTTTGCATGACCCAGCCTTACTAAGAATGCAGCTGTGAGTGTATTTTAACTTTGTGTTGCAATTTCAGTGGCTGCTTAGATTTTTTCTTCTTCCCCCCCAGCACTTTGAAGTCCTCCAGAAACATACTATCCTTGCACTTGCATCTTTATTCCCCTGCCTCCCCACAGACCCCGGACAGTGCTGTCTGAAGCTCAACCACATGTCCTGATTGAGATTTCCAAGATGCAGATATACATGCTGTATCATTCTTAGTTCCCATGCCTTGACTTGAACTGATGTTCCTCCCTGTGAACCGGATACTCACCCTGCTAGGGATTACCAACATGGGATCCTGCTTGGGGTCTTCAAATATCATGGGTGGGGACAATGTCCTCCCGTGCTCAGCAGCACTCCTGTAGTGCTGCAGTGAATTCTGAAAACTGATGGCAGGTTATATGCCATGATAAATAGTACCCAGACCTTCGAGTTTGAGAGCAAACTTGTGAGAATAAAATCCTTCCTAACACATAAGCAAGGTAAAGAGCTCTATAAGCCAAATGTGTCTTGCCTTACTGTCTGAGATTAGTTAAATGAGAAGTTTTAAACGGTGGAGATACATCTCACTTCCGGCTCTGTAGGGGTAAGGGGGGTGTGTGGTGGTATTTTGTTTGTTTATTTTGTGGTGTGGTTGTTAGTCTGTTTGTTTTGTTTCTAGGAGTGAAGTGTTCTGCCTATGGCATCCTGTGGACAGACCACTTCGAATATCCTGCCTTGCTACGTTTGGTGCTGGCTCTTAACAGGTTGTCACCAACCAACAGTGCTGTTGACTGCTTAGCTTTGGTTCAGATGCTTGTGCTTCCAGCTCTTTAAAGTCCAGAAGTCTCTTCCCATAAACTAAGGGAAAAGACAAACGAAACCACTGTACAATCTTGTGCATGGTTTGACTGCTTCTCTAGCTTTCGGTGCAATGGTATTTTATTTTGTATGAGTGATACTAGCAACTGCTGAAGTACAGAACCTGAAAACTCTCATCTTGTTTGGTTGCTACAATAACTAAACATATAGACTGTATACCATACCTGGATTATGGGAAGATTAATCATCTGGAGGCACTCCAGAATCATGAAGTAATCATCAGAAGGGAATTGGGCTGCTCACTGTAACTTCTTGAGCATGATTTTAGCATTAAATGTTACAAGTCTTCAGCTGTAAAGAGAAATGTAAGATGCTTTTGCTTCTAGGCGGGACATAATTTTGTCTGTTGCATCGCTTCAGCTGTCGGGGATGATGCTATAAAAATGATCACACAAACCCAGGTAGAATTCTCTGTAGGTCATGCGGACTAACGCAGTTACACTGAGGCCTGTGTGCAAGCAGAGCGAGTGGGGGAGGGATGGGACAGGGAGCAGCTTCTGCAGCAGGTTAACCACTGAAGATGTGTGTACAACGGCATGAAGCCCTCTGCAGCAGGGGGGAAGTTAACCTGTTCCAGCGCTGCTCAAGTGGAGAATGAGACTGAAGAGTTGTTGCACTTATCGTGTAGCGCGAACACAAGAAGAGCTGCAAAACACCTCCTGTGTATGATACTGATGAGTGAGTCCTGTTATCTGATCAGAGGGTGTTCAGCTGAAGCCTCTCTGACTTCAGACTGTGTCAGGTCAGCTAATGGAGCAAGAGGTTTGATTTCTTTCTGGTTCAGCTGGAAACGCCAAGGCTGCTCTGAGGCTTCAAGCTGTTGTTGTCTTCTGACTAGTCTAGCTACAGCAGGTGCCAGTGCATTTCTGAGACTGCTAAGGCTGAAAGTTAGTTTACTGCCTGTCAGTGGGTTGGCTCTTTGATCCCCTCAGGTATTAGTTCTAAGAGCAGTACTTTGTATGAGGACACTTAGACTTTGTTAAACTGAGTGTTCTACTTTAACAAGGATGTTTAAAACCTGAAAAGTTTCTGTATTTCTCTATCTGTGGCCTAAATCTATTAACTATAGAAAATGTTTTGTCTCCTGTGGAGTCTTTGCTTTGTTTCTGTCTTGCTGGAAAGGTGTGCTCAAATATATTGCTGCATCTCAACATCTGTGAATTAAAAAAGACACTTCAAAGCTCAGTTTTTAAGTAGTTAAAGTCACTTTTTGCTGTCTAGGAGGTTTGACACCCGTTAGAATGGATATAGTGTGTATCAGGTAACCAAAGGATTTGATAGTTTTGTGTGCGTCTGTGAAACTAATTTTTAGTTGTGTATGTTCTACAAAGGTTGATGAAATTCACTAATATTTGTAAATTTGAAATTGGCCAGTATCTATGTTGGTGGGACTGTACGGGCAAAGAGCCTTGGATCTGAAGTAGTTGACTTCTTTGTCTCAGTATTATCTGCCTTCTTCCAAGTAGGTTACATTCCACACATTTTTAATAGAGGCTTCCCCTCCTCCATAGCTGCTTTGACTTGTTTTGTGGGAGGACTTGAATATTTCAACTGACACACCAGAAGTCTTCTCCCAAAAAAGGAAACTGATAATAGAATTGTTCACTTTGAGTAGAATTTGAAAATAATGTGATCTGTACTGACTGGATGTCTGCTCAGTGGAACTGTGACCTGGGGCTTTAAAATCCACTGAGTTAGGGGTTTTGCTCAAGGTTTAAGAGTTCAGCATTTTTCCTATTTTAAGAGCTAAAATTACACCTTGGAATTCTGTGGTCTGTGCATTCCTTCAATTTACAAATATTCTGAAGAAAGTAAACAAAAGCCCTGCATCTCTTGATGTGATCCCCTGAAAAAAAGGCGCTGGCTGCCTCTGCCTCCCTCCATGAGGGGAGGTGGTGATCTGGAAGAATTTGTTCAGGGTGATTGCAGAAAATGAATAATTTAAGTTGCAGCCACTTGCTTCAGACTAGATAATTGAGACTGAGTTTTCCAACAGCTGAACAGCTTATGTTAAAACTTAAAACATTTCCTGCAGTGCATGTACTTTAGGTAGCTGTTCTGCACATGAGTACTTCCGTGCCGGTTGAGTAGCCCCAAAAAATTAAAAGCTTTTCCCCAGTGCTAGTCGTTATGAGATGCTACTGTGATTGTTTAGCACTACTCACTGGGTGTTTGTCATCTTTATGTAACTTCTTCCCTGAATGGATTATGATACTTCTGGTCTCTCCTGAATCTAGAAACTACAGGAAGTGTAGTTAGTGAAAGGGACTGTGATTCTCCTGGGCAAAACTCCATGTTTGTCCTAGTTCTGTGATTGCTGACTGAACACCTCCGCGTTGGAGCACTGAGTTTTTGCCAGCTTCCATGCTAGTACTTTTGAGTGTGTGTTGTTACAAACCAGTGGCTGCCTGCTCTCCTGGCAGTGGGCTACCATGGCAATTCATAGGAAGATATCCTTAGATTTGGTTTTATGGCTTGTCTTCAGGATCTAAGAATCATTTCCTAAACCTGAAGCACGTAGGCTGTTAGTGCCAAAATGTATTTGAAAAGTATTTTGTTGTAACTCTACTTGCTTTCTAAAAAAAGCCCCCAAACCAACAACACATTAGTATGGTCTTGATTCTGTTCAGCAG